>NW_023396560.1:0-225000 GCF_011125445.2 Fundulus heteroclitus | reverse complement strand
GTGTAGCACATCATAATAGATGCATGTTACAGCTGCCCACAGGTCTCTCCACAGTCGCTCAATCGGGGGGGTTTGGAAGTTAAGTTGCTAAAAGTTTAGTATGTGTTTAATAAAAGTTTAATTTGTCGTCAGTTAATGTTATTTAGGGTTTTTATTTTACATAAATATCACTGAACATTAACCTGAGTTCAACTCAGCTTCACAGCTGTCGTTCACTCTGTCATGGTTGCTAGGCAACATAAGTTACGCTGAGGTAAGAGTGGCGGCCTGGGGGGAGCTGGCGAAGGCTAGAAGGTTCAGCCGGCTTCTGTGTTTTTTGCGGTATGCGAAAGACGCGGTCCACAATGTCGAATCCTTCTTGGGTTGAACCTCTTGAATTGAGACACACCCTATGTATTGAAATTAATGCGCAAAGAAAAGCAATACTACAGAAAAATGAAAGTAAAAAACTCACCGTTGAGTTAGCGTTAGCTTCCATGACCGCCTCCGTGATGCTGGTTTTCCTTCAGTCTGCGCCACAAGCGTCACATCACGTGACTAAGAAAACGTAACGGGATTGGCTGGGTGTTGGACACCACAATCCATTGGTAATGTCTGTGACCTGACGTAACCCTTCCCTTTTTACACCAAATTTAGACGC
Source organism: Fundulus heteroclitus (assembly GCF_011125445.2). Lineage (NCBI taxonomy): Eukaryota > Metazoa > Chordata > Actinopteri > Cyprinodontiformes > Fundulidae > Fundulus > Fundulus heteroclitus. The sequence goes on along the minus strand of NW_023396560.1, from coordinate 224,360 downwards.
TGAATTTAAGACGGTAAATTTGAGCCAGTTGAATCTCGGGAGGCTGAAATTATTGAGTTTGAATTTTGAAAGGCTGAATTTTTTTATATGGAGATTTTTTTTTTAAACTGAAAAGTTAAACTGAAAAACAGGTATTGAAAATTTAATCACTTTGAAATAGTAATGTGAATTTTTATCTTGCAATGAAAATAACAAATGAAATTTCAACTATGTAGATATAATGACAATTAATTTTTTGGGGGTTAAAAATGTTTTCTGAATATATTCTAACACCGAAAGAGTAAGTACAAACATACAACATTTAAATTTCAGTGGCATTTTTAATTCAAATCCCGGCGACACAAATTAACTTCCATACACATATTAGACTTAATCATCACTAAAGGTCTAAAGATTTCTAACGTCAATGTAACTGATGTTGCCCTATCTGATCACTTTTCTGTTACCTTTGAAAGCATAATTACCAGTGACTCATTTAGCCAAAGGGACATCATAAGAAAACGCACCTTTAAGGACCTTCAAGCTTACTCTGCTACTTTAACCTTGGGCTGCAACTCAGTAGATGAGCTAGTAGATAACTTTCAGTCTAAAGTCTCAGACATCATTTACTGCATTCCTCCAGTTAAAGTGAAAGTTCTTTCCGGGAAGAAAAAATCTCCTTGGAGAAATGCTCCAGCAGTTAGAGGTGAAAAAAGGGAATGTCGAAAAGCTGAACGCAGGTGGAGAAAGAACAGACTCCAGGTTCATGGCATCTATAAAGAGAGACTTTACAGATATAACTTACAACTGAAAAATGCAAGGGAATCTTTTTTCTCTGAGATCATCAATAAAAACAATAATAATGCTCGTGTCTTATTTTCCACAGTTGACAGGTTAACAAATCCTCCTGTGTCCGTGGCTTCCGAACTCCACTCCACCAGGGCCTGCAATGAATTTGCTAACTTTTTTACTGAGAAAATCCAAAAAATTCGAGGATCACTTTGTACTACCATATCAACACCAGAACCAATGCCGTATTCAGCTGGAACTACTTCTGACGAAATGTCCCAATTCAGCCAAATAAACTACAAAAGCTTAGAGCAGATCACTCAGCAGCTAAGTTCCTCCTCCTGCTGCCTTGATGTTCTACCCACAGCTTTCTTTAAAAAAGTTTTACCTGTCATAGCGTCTGATTTGACTCGGATAATAAACACGTCCCTTCTGTCAGGTGTTTTCCCCCAGTCCCTAAAAACAGCAAATATCAAACCACTGCTGAAAAAGAACAACTTAGACAAACTTCTACTCCAGAACTATAGGCCCATCTCAAACCTCCCCTTTATCAGTAAGATTATTGAAAAAGCTGTATTTCAACAATTAAACACCTTCTTAACAACGACCAGCCGCTTTGACGTTTTCCAGTCTGGCTTCCGTGCTCACCACAGTACAGAGACCGCCCTTATCAAGGTGTTTAATGACATCCATATAAATACAGACTGTGGAAGAAACACCGTGCTGGTTCTATTGGATCTCAGCGCAGCATTTGATAATGTCGATCACTCCATCCTGTTAGAACGCCTGGAGAACTGGGTCGACCTCTCTGGTACAGCTCTCAACTGGTTTAAATCCTACTTAAAGGACAGGGAATTTTTTGTATCAGTAGGTAACTTTACATCAAAGATGACGAAAATCACATGTGGGGTTCCCCAAGGGTCCATCCTGGGTCCCCTCCTCTTCAATATCTACATGCTCCCTCTTGCTCAGATAATAAAAAATAACAACATCAGCTACCATAACTATGCAGACGACACACAGCTTTACATCACCATGTCACCAGGTGACTATAAACCAGTTCAGGCACTAAGTAAATGCCTAGAAGAAATCAATGCCTGGATGTGTCAAAACTTTCTTCAATTGAATAAAAACAAAACTGAAGTAATAACTGTTGAACCAATAGAGGAGTGATCGAAAGTTAGCACACAGCTTCAGTCACTTCAGCTAGGAACCACTGATCAGGCCCGAAACCTGGGTGTAGTGATGGACTCAGACCTGAACCTTCAAAAGCATCTAAAGACAATTACAAGGTCGGCTTTCTATCACCTGAGGAACATTTCCAGGATTAAAGGACTAATGACTCAGAAGGATCTGGAAAAACTAATCCATGCATTTATCTTCAGTAGAATTGATTACTGCAATGGTGTTTTCACAGGTCTGCCTAAAAAGTGGATCAGACAGCTGCAGCTGATCCAGAACGCTGCTGCCCGCGTCCTCACTAAGACTAAGAAAGTAGAGCACATAACCCCAGTTCTAAAGTCCTTACACTGGCTCCCTGTATCTCAGAGAATAGACTTTAAAATACTTCTGTTAGTCTATAAATCCCTAAATGGCTTAGCACCTAAATACATCACAGACTTGTTATCAGTGCATCAACCCTCCAGTCCACTAAGGTCTTCTGGCTCCAGCCTACTCTGCATATCTAGAACCAGAACCAAACACGGAGAAGCAGCATTTAGTTCCTATGCTCCAGTTATCTGGAACAAACTTCCAGAAAACTGTAAAAGTGCGGAAAGCCTGAGTTCCTTTAAAGCAAGATTAAAAACACATTTGTTTAAAATTGCCTTTGAATGTTCCAGTTAAGATAAGATAAGATAGTCTTTATTGATCTCACAATGGAGAAATTCACTCGTCACATCGGCTCATACAGAAGGTGCAGAGTAGGGAAGGTGCATTCAGTTATATACAGTGAGTCTTCATATATACAATGGATCAAAAAGAATACCAAAAAAAAAATACAAAAAAAGGAAATAGGAATGGGCATATGATGTCTAATTTACATTCTTAGTGGTCTATATACATACATATATATATATATATATATATAAACATATCTATATACTTAAATATATACATATATCTATGCGCCTGCATACGTACGTACCTACGCGTATATATGTGCATATACATTGTATACATTTGTACATACATACATACATGTGTGCTGACTTATGTTCAGGTGTTGATAGCAGCAGAAGTCACTACATCAGGATTATTGCACGGGTTGTAGGACAGTGTATTAAATAGATTATTGCACCTTGGTTATTGCCAGGGTGCGATTTGCTGGGGGGATTTTCCCCCCCTCTGGTTGTGACGTCCCCCCCCCCTCTGGTCATTCATGTTTTATCCCTGGGGGGGATACATTCCTCCCCCTTCTGATCTGAATAAGTAACATTATCAGGGGTTTAATGTTCTCCATCGCTGTTTGAGACTTTCGTCATTTGGAAAATGAGCGCAAAATGTTCCGTGTAGACGTTTTATTCAAGATTTTAAACAGAAGCTGCACTTAACCAATAAAATCTGGCAGAGCTAGGACATTAGCCAATCAGAAGGAGAGTAGGGCGGGTCTTTGCAAAGCGGAAATCTACCAGTCTGAGGTTTATCGGTGTTCAATCATTTTAACTTTTAAAAGAAAATCTCAAACTGACCACAGATGCATGAATGAAAGTAGCGGTAGTCAAAGGTTTTCTTTGAATTTATGTAAACCAGCAGGTCAGAAAGTTCAGTGCATAAAACAGCTGACAACAACTTTCCTCGGTAAGTGTGTCTGTTGCTGTTATGTTTTATTTAAAACTGAAAGAGTAACGCTGTAGCTCGGCTAATTTAGCATGACGCGCTTTTTTTTTAAGAAGAAAATGAGCGAGAGGTGGGGACACAGAGTATATAGGATTGATTTATATTGAATGTTACAGTAGAGTTAATGTACAGGTGTGAAGAAGATGATGTAATGATGCAAGATGCTGTCTTTTGAATTAGCTGCAGTTTCTCGTGTCCCCGGACACGAGGACCACCAATGCACCAGCCAATAGAAGAGAGTAGGACAGGATGGATGGGCGTCATACTTAGGGGAGACCTGAGATGTCCAAGGAGAGGGGGCAGTTCAAACCCAACCTGACAAATAGACAAACAGAAAACCAGGCACACATTCATTTACACGTTCTCACGCTAGTGCCCCTGGGAACATGCGACAACTCCGTCCACAAAAAGAGGGGGATATGCAATACATGCACTAGAAAAAAACGTCTCCAAATACTTCAGGAGAAGTTCCCTCATGCTTAAATACTCCACAGTTATCCCAGTCCCTAGAAACGCACCATCACACGGTTGATTCATGACAGGCCTGCCACCCTGTCTGTGGTCATGAAATCCTTTGAGCACCTGCTGTTGAAGCATCTGAAGTAAATCACAGACCCCTTCTAGACCAACTGGAGTTTGATTACCTTTGGAACAGGTTGGCAGATAATGAAGTAAACCTGGACTACACTCCATCCTGTACCACCTCAACCACCCAGGAATGTGCACTGGTATGCCTGTGGACTTCAGCTCGACCTTCAACACCGGCAACCCAGTCATCCTCCATCAGAAGCTCACCCAGATCACACCTCTCAGTTCAACCATCCTCTCCCATACATGAACCGTTAACACTGGTGCCCTCAAGGGGTTGGGTTCACTCCCAACACCTTTCTGTACACAAATGACTGCATCTCAGTAGACTAGCGTGTGAAACTCCAGACGTTTGAGGATGGCATCAATGTAATTGGCCAGATCCAGGTCAGGAATGAGGCTGCATACAAACGGGTGGTGACTGGATGGTCCGCTGGTGTTGTCAGAACCATGTTTATTATTATATTTATTTAACCAGGTAGGCCTCCTTGACATTAACAATCTAGATTTTAACAAAGAACTGCCCAAAAATGGCAGCAGCACCCAGTTATTACAAATCATAGAACCACAGATAACAATTGAAATACATGATGGTAATTGAAGAAAATAACAAAAGAAGCACACTCATGAAAGTAAAGATAGGGCTAAAATACAATTTGACATTTCTCTACCTTTAAGTAGTTACATCAATAACTGTGACATTATACTGCCAAAAACACTGCCTTTAGGTAGTCCATTTTGTTTCAGTTTACTTTCTTTACATGATACACAGAGAAGTTAGTAGTTGCTTACAGAACTTTGTTTTTGATTGTTTTTGATGACTTCTGCGAAGAAATTGAAGACAACAAGGGTGGTGAAATAATTTTTACCAAGACTCAAATAATGTCATTTAGTCTTAGGTATTTCATATAAACTTGTGTTTTCCATTTACAGAGACCACTGAATGCTCCAAACAACGAGAAAAAGTGTTCAGCAGGATGGTTTATGTTGTTGACACCCCCGGTCTCTTTGACACCGATCAGTCTGACGAAAAAGTGAAGAGAGAAATCTCAAAATGCATCAACATGAAAGCTCCAGGACCCCATGCCATTCTGCTGGTTATCAAATTTGGAACCTTTACAGCAGAAGAAAGAGAGGCAGTGATGAAGGTGGAGATCTTTGGAAAGGAGGCCTGGAAGTACACCATTATCCTCTTCACTCATGGAGATGAGATCAAGTCAAACTTTGAGCAAAAGCTTAAGAATGCTCCATCTGGCCTGCAGGAGATATTAAAGAAGGCTGGAAACAGATACCACGTGTTCAACAACCTCCAAGCAAGTGATTGTCGACAAGTTATCATTCTGCTGGAGAAGATCCAGAAGATGGTAGATGACAATGGAGGACAGTTTTACTCAAATGGTACCTATGAAGAGGCTAAGAAGATGTTGGATCAGCAAGAACTTGATATGAAGAAGTACTATGAAAAGGTGCTGGAAGAGAAACTGAAAGCTGTAAAGGCAGATTATAAGAGGCAGTTGAATGAAGCTACAGAGGAACATGAGCAGGTAGAGAAAAAGTTAGAGACTGAGTTGGACGAGTTCAAGCGATACTACAGCGTCCTAGAGAGCGGAGTCCATCAGTTTTTAGAGCAGATAGACAAAGATGATGACTATGGTGAACTTTGCAAGCAGTATGAGGAAACCCTGAAACTGAACTGAAGGACACGTGTTATGTATTGAGAATCTTATTCAGTCTCATTAATGTCATTGACTAATTTTATATAAAATTATACTGTAAATGTTCCTGTAATCTGAATAACGGTACTCTAATAAAACTAACCAGTTTCAGACAGGATATTCACAAGGTCTTTAGATATTGTTTTGGGGTATTTTTAGATAATTTGCACAAAACATGTCTAACTCTGAGACAAAGAGCCTGTGTTTTTCCTGAAGTGAACAGTATAGTTGCAGGAAATTCCTATGGTGTGTGTATTATTGTTTGAACAGCTAAACATGGCACCTCCAGATATCTGGAAAATGTACTCAATGATTAACCAGGTGTGTGGGCATTCATGGTTCTCCATATACAATGTTTTTATCTATTGGAGCAGATTACAGTGAGAAGACAGCTTCAAAATTAACCAAAGTAGCAGCCACAGCAGCAGGAAAAGATGCCATAGGAACAGTAAGGGAAGCTAAAGGGAGGAGGTGCTAGTTTTTGCTGGACAAAACCATGAACCACAGAGTGGGTGAGCTGTAAGTGCCCACATGGGTGACTAAGTAGAAGGGGTTATTGTAATCATATCCCATAAAAATCTAAAACAGTTTAGTGTCCTACTCCTCATGCATTTCTGTTGTACCATGTGCTCCCAAGGTATGCAAGGTTCTTGAGCTCTTCTTAAAGACTAGCCCTTTTTCCTGGACCCAATTTTATAGCAAGATGTTTAGGGTTTTAAAGACTTTCAACTGGGCTTTGATGGTGATAATTATGATTTTTCTTATTGTACATTTTCCTTTCACAATGGTTAAACATCAGTGGGATATGTACTTCACAAGATGTAATATTCCACCTGTTGAAGATCTAAGTCATTTCTGTTGCATAACGAAAACCAAGACAAATCCAGAATATCAAAATAAAAAAAACAGACATTTGAAAAATGTATGTTTAAAGTGTTCTCTATGGGATAATGCTGACTAGGTGTCTATTATCAGAAATTGATGGAGGCGTGAACCGTCCTTCGCTTCGTGTCAAACGGTTGCTTCAGCAAAGTCCATTAATTTCTGATAATGGACACCTGGTCGGGCATATTCCAGCTTATTCCATGGTCACTTATAAAAGAAGTAATATATAGAAATATTAACACTTGAATGATTTTTTTCACAAGAAGTGGCTGAGAGAAATATTTAATATCTCTCGTCTTGATGCGTTGCCAAGGTAACCAGCATCAGCTGTCTTGCTAACGTTTGTGGGCTAACGTTTGAGTCAGCGCAGTAATTTAGAATTTGTCTATAAATGTTTTTTAGGTGTTCTTTAGGACTTCTTTCCAGACACCCTGCACCCAATCAGAATTGAGTTTTCACTAATACCATGGTATGAAATAGGGCAAATGAGACACGGATGGCTTAACACTTTTCAGGAAAAATTGCAACTAAGGTCATATTATCTCTCAGTCAGAATTATAATCATGGAAAATTACCTGGTGTTTTTGTGACTGATAACTATAAAGAACTGAGCTTATTCATAAGCTGCGTCTCAATTCACAGGCTGCGTCCTTCGAAGGACGCATTTTAAGGCCAGTTACGTCACAACGATACGTGGAGGCTGTCCCATATGGAGGACCAAGTCTTCCGTATCTAAAAATAAATACAGAAATACATAAATGCTCAATAAATAAATAAGCATACAATTAACTGCCACCAAATTAATAAATGTAGGTAGAAATTAAATTATACAGTGAGACATAAATGTATATATCTCTTTTAATTAGCTTATTCTTTTATTCGCCTTTGTAATAATTACCTTATTTATTTATTGTGCGTTATAATCTTCAACTTTATTTATTAATTACTTATTTTTTTAAGTATTTATTTTTGTGCATGTTATGATATTTTTGTCTGTTTTATTCTTCCTTTGTATTTTTTTACCCTATATATTTCTGTGATTATAGCTGCTCCCAACTTTTTCTAACTGGTTGATGCAAGTGCAATTATCCAACTGATGGTTCCAAACGTTTATTACAGGATTTTCCGTCATACAAACGCTCAAGACCACCGTGAACACTGCAAAATACACGGTGGAAAATATTCATCAGTGAAACAGTCATGTTCCCTTATATGAATTATCAGCTGAAACTTATTAAACAAACATAAATTCTCTCAATTGTCCATACCGTATGCCCCTCCAACCAGAAGGTTAGGAGTTGCTAGAAGTCCTTACAAGTCCATTTCTTCTATATTTTAGTCTCTTGCCTTTACTCTTGCACACGCCGACTGAGCATAAAAGAAACTCAAAATTTTTACATCAAAGACATCACGCGAGAAAGTGATGATCAGTGACGTCTCCATCTGACATTATTACAATATATCCCCGAAGTATGTACGTATTAATAAAAAAATACACAAATATGAAATATATATTAAAAGTAAAACATTTTCATATTCACAAAAAATAAAATAAATTCACACAAAAAAAATGCTTATGTAACTGCGTTCGCTACACTGCCACCAAAATTACAAAAGGTTTACTTTCACCATATTCAAAGAAATAAAACTTGTAATTTTTCAATAACTCCAAACTTAACCTTTACCCATACTTTCGATCAATACCTGTTATATTAGGTGACTGACTCTTTCAGTTTTCATGTTAAAGTTGAGCTATTTTGAATAATATTCAACTAACACAACTAATTTCTGCACTGGACCCACCCTCAAGAAATGAAGGTTGTGTTAAGCGCTCACCCTTTGGTCCTAACTTACTTTGGCCTACTTGTATTTTCACCTTTCACACGAGACCATCATCATCATCCTCTGCCTCAACTACTCTAGCTAGTGGCCACTCATTTCTGGGAGTGTTTTCATCTTTTTTTTTTCCAGATTGTTTTATTTCATGCGTTCAGCATCAAACAGCAGAGTTAGAATAAAACATCAGAAAAACTAGAAGCCTGTAGTTTATATGAGAGATTGGAGAAATGTGTGTGTTTTCCCTACAGTTTCTGTCTTTAAAGCAGCCTGGTTATTCCACATAATTTAGTTTCTGTAGTTTACTGAACTGTTATATAATTGTTAATGACTGGTGAATAAAAGCAGATTTTTTTTTCCCCAGTGTCCTGTCTAGCAATGTGGCAATAAGAATTGATATCTTAATGCCAAATAGAGCTCGACAGATTTTACTTTCACAAGTGGAGCAAACAGCTTTCACCATAATGCTCCGCTTGATTTGTGCGTGTAAATAGCTTTATTGTGATTCCTGCAGGGAGAATTTCAAATTATATGGACACTACAATGGGAAAGTAGGAGAGTAAAAGAAAAACAAGAAGATAAAAAAAAAGAAAGAACAGGTGAAAGAAAGAAGAGATAAAATGATAGAATGATAAAACGTCCTCTGTCTGCTCGATCACCTGGAAAGAGACACAAAAAGAACAGCACAACCAACAGACATAAAGCAACAGATACAATCGTGTAACACCTTGATACCATTGCTAAATCATATGTATTATTATTTAAGCTGACATGTGTAATGTGATACCTAAAAAAGAAAGTAAAAGAAAGTAAATAAATAAATTATAGCCTTTCTGTATATAAGTGAACATTTAATACCTGGGACCCAGCACCTGTGGGAGATTGTGAGAGTGCACTAGTTTAGGTGAAAATTTATCCAGAAGGAAATAGTTCGATAGTGATTGTGGAGAACCGAAGACCCACCTTCCCCGAGCACAGAGGCAGGAGTCAGGGGACCCGTAACCCCGGACTCCCAAAGGGGCCCCCAAAGCAGTGCGCCCGAGAGGGGTCTTCACAGGAAATCTGCAACCCCCCCCCCCCCCCGAGGAAAGAGGAGAGACGACCCCGAGGAAATCCCCCAGCCACCGCAATGCCGACGCCCCCAAGAGCCGCGGGGACGAGCCCGTGGGCTCCGCCGGCAGCCGGCCGCGCTGAAGTGGTCCTGGCCATGGGCCCTGGGGGCCAGAGGCCCATGTTTTCATCTTTAACAATGACTACATCTCCAACCTGCACTTTTCGTCTGGTTGTATGCCACCGCTGACAAAGGTTGATGTTGGTTAAGTATTCTCGGCGCCATCGGTTCCAAAACTGTTCCGAGAGATACTGCACCTTGCGCCATCTTTTTCTTGCGTACAGATCTTCTTGAACAAACTTTCCTGGAGGTGGAAGGGGTGTTATAGGTTTCATCGTAAGCAAGTGATTGGGTGTCAAGGGTTCAGCCCTTTTGGGATCAGTGAGGGTGTTTGTTGTCAGTGGTCGACTGTTGACTCTGGACATGGCCTCGTAGAAGAACGTTCTTAGTGAGGAGTCATCCAGTCGTCCTTTAGCCTGAGCAAGGACAGAGCTCATAACACTTCTGGTCGTCCGAATCTGACGCTCCCATATGCCTCCCATGTGACTGGCTTCGGGAACATTCATCAGAAAATCACATTCCTTTCTTGCGAGATAGGTCGCGATCCTTTCCTTGTCAAGTTCCATCAAGCACTTTCCCAATTCATTCTTTGCTCCTATGAAATTCGTACCTTGATCCGATCTGATTTGTCTGACTATTCCTCTTATTGCAATCAAGCATCTTAATGCATTTAGAAATGCATCGGTTGTCAGGTCCTCGAGCAACTCAATATGAATGGCTCTAGAGCTTAGGCATGTTAACAACAGTCCATATCTCTTGTACTCTTTTCTGCCCTGCCTTGTGTCGAAAGGGCAAAAACAGTCGATGCCTGTATACGAGAAAAGAGGAGATGGCTCTATTTGATCAACAGACAAGTCAACCATGCGCTGTTCTTCAGTTCCACCCCTCACCCTTCTACATGTCACGCAATTCTTGATGTGCTTGGCAACAACTTTACTAGCACTCATTACCCAGTAGCCGTTTGCTCTGAGATCGTTCAGTGTTTGCCCTCGGCCTTGGTGCTGTGTTCTTTTATGGCAATGGTCAAGTATCAGGTGCGTTACCACGCCTTCTTTAGGGAGTATTACAGGATGTTTGAACTCTAGCGACGCTGATGACCTTCTTTACCTGCCACCAACTTTGAGCACTCCGTCCTCAAGAAACGGGTCGAGCTCATACATTTTGTGAGTTTTCCTGAGTTTTTGTGATTGGCTGAGCAGTTTCAGCTCTTCTCCAAATGCTTCCTGTTGTGCCGCCTTGATCAACACGAGAGCTGCTTTCTTTCGCTCTTCTACAGTAACAGGCCCAGATATGTCCCTTTGAGCCAGCCTCTGAATGCGAGCAATAACGTTAGGGCATGTGACCCAGTCTGAAAACCTTGCTAACCTTTTCAGGAGGTCATCTTCTTGCACAACATCTGTTTTCAGGACTTTGACCTCTGGGTCACCTATGAGAAGCTCTGGGGTTGTTGGGTTGGTCACGATTTTCTGTTCCCACAAGAACTTGGGTCCTCTTAGCCAATCTGAGGCCATTAGATCTGCCACCTTGAGTCCTCTAGATGCATGATCTGCCGGGTTTTGACTTGTTTCAATGTAAAACCATTGATTGGGGTCAGTAGCGTCTCTGATCCTTTGGATCCGATTCGCAACAAAAACGTGAAAACGCCGGGCCTCATTCTTGATGTACCCAAGTGCCACTTGTGAATCTGTCCAAAAGTACTCAGCATCGAATTTCAAGTCTAGCTCTTCTCTTAGGAGCTTGCTTACGGCTGCAGAGATTGTGGCAGCGGTGAGCTCTAGACGTGGGATACTGACAATCTTCATGGGTGCTACCCTAGCCTTGGCCATAACTAAAGTACAATGTACTTGTTCTTCAGCCACGATCCTGATATACGAGCACTGCCCATAGCCATCATTACTGGCATCAGAAAAGTGATGCAGCTCAATCTTCTGGATCGTGCCAAGATTGTTAGGAACAAAGCACCTTGGTATTTGAGTGGTTTGAAGATTGTTCAGATCATTGAGCCATGTCTCCCACTTTGGCCTTAGTTCTGGCGGTACAGGCTCATCCCAGCCTACACCTCGCTTGCACATTTCTTGCAAGATTTTTTCCCAATCAAGATGTAGGGGGCCAGAAATCCTAGCGGATCATATATGCTGGCGACTTTGGATATGATGCCTCGTCGAGTGGCTGTTCTTTCTTGTTGGACCACATTGAATGAGAAGACATCCATGTCGATGTTCCACTTCACTCCTAGCACTCTCTGAGCTGGCAGCTCTGTGTAGTTCAAGTCCACGTCCTTGACTTCTGGAGCACGCTCACTCTCTGGAATGCTCTCCAACACCGCTCTGTTATTGCAAACAAACTTGTGCAGTTGCAGCTGTCCCTTCTGACAGACTTTTCTTGCTTCATGGAGAAGTTGCTTGGCCTCTTCAACAGGATCAAGACTGACAAGACCATCATCCACATAAAAGTTTCTTCGGGTGAATCTTGCTGCCATGGGGTACTCATGCTCATACTTGGTGGCGAGGTATTTCATGCCATAATTTGCGCATCCTGGCGATGATGCCGCTCCAAATATGTGCACCCTCATGCGGTATTCCTTGGCCTCACTCGTTGTGTTCCCATTTTCCCACCACAGGAACCTCATAAAATCTTGATCTTCTGGAGTGACATGGAAGCGGTGGAACATTTTCTCCATGTCACAGTTGATCGCAATTGGATACTGTCGGAACCGACACAGCACTCCAGTCAAGGCGTTGGTTAAATCAGGTCCCGTGAGGAGGTGGTCATTCAACGAGGTGCCTTCATATTTGGCAGAGCAATCGAAGACAACTCTGATCTTCTCTGGCTTTCGCGGGTGGTACACCCCATGGTGAGGGATGTACCAGGTGTTCCCATCTTTTGGTGTTGCATGGACTTCCTCTGCATCACCATCCTTGAAAACATTGATCATGAACTGTACATAGTCCTCCTTATATTTGGGATTTCTGTCCATCTTCCCTTTCAGATGTTTCAGCCTAACTGTGGCTAGATGCTTGTTGTTGGGCAGCTGGGGACGCTCTCTAAAAGGAAGAGGCATCTCAAGATGACCATTGTCATTGTGATGAATTCCCTCATTTAAAATTTGTAGAAACTGAATGTCTTCTTGAGAGATCGTTCCATCTGTAGGATTTGTATCCTGAAAATCTATCTCCAGAGCCCTAATTGCACATGCAGGTGTAATAGGTGGAATTTCCTTTACAGAGATTCGATAGCAGATTCCAGCATTTGTTCCTCCACCAGTAGTAGGCATTTTGGCACCAACCACGCTCCACCCGAGGTCTGTTTTTACTGCATAAGGCTCATGCACCAGAAACGACTTCTTTCGGTTTTAGAGCTCTGACACAGTCGTAGCCTATTAGCAGTCCAGTAGGACCGTCTAGCAATTCTGGCATCTCGTTAGCTAAGCTAAGCAAATGTGTCCATCCCTTGGCTGTTTCCCTAGTTGGAATGCTGGTCTTCTCCAACGGGATATCTTCTCGAGTGTAAGCTGGAGGTAGTTCTATGCATTCTTCAGAACTGTATCCTCTGACCTTTAACCCACTGGCTCTGTGACAATTCACTATTGACCTGTCAGTCATGGTTGACAACTTGAGTTTAACTGGCTCAGTGTGTACTTCCAGTTTTTCGCACACATCTTCAATGACAAATGTAACGCTCTTATTAAGTGCGCAGGTCTGACTGCAGGGCTTAGTGTTAACCACTTTATAAAATCAGAAATAGGTACGGCATGGAGTCGTGATTGGGTGGATAATTGATGCAACTGATGCAAAGAGATTGTTTTGTTAACAACCGACGCCACAACCAACAGTGAGCAGCAGCACAGTGGAAAACCCGGAAATACACATGAGGTTCCCAGCTGTTAAAGGGACGGCTTAAAGGGAAGGTGGTTGGGGCGTGGCGGTCACGTGGGTTACACAAATGTATTGCTACTTTGTGTATCTAACAGAGCATACACTAAGATCTCTGGACTATTCTTGACAGAACTAGACAGCCACACTGGGACTATCATTGAAGTGCGCTCAGCATTGGTCATGTTCATACTACATGAAGCAGTAGAAGTACTGTCTCTTTGTTGGCTTACTTCAGGCTTTACCTCTTGAGCCGATTCATCATGAAGCGGAGTTGGATGGCCTTTTCTACAAACATTGCATGTGGCCCTTTTCCGACAATCTTTTGCAACATGGCCAACTCTCAAGCAGGCGAAACACATATTGTTGGTTTTGACAAACGCTTTCTTCTCTTCAAGAGTCAGAGCAGCAAACTTTTCACATTTGTAAATGAAGTGGTTCTCTTGACAGCATATGCATTTTATTTGCTTCTTGTTTTGAGCAGCAGATGAATTGACTGTCGAGCCTGCTGATTCACCTGAATCCTCAGCTGTGTGACCTTTTCCTTGAGCAACCTTTGTTGTTGTCACTAGGGTTCTGGCCTTAAAGACATACTATGCAACATTTTTCAGTTAATTAATATGTTCCATACCGTTTTGGATGATTAAATGAGTCATTTCAGGTTGAACTAAGGTTTACTCGGCCGCCCTGGTGGTCTGTGGGGGAAATACCGCACTTGCAATTGCAGGAGCAGTCGGCCCGCATCCACAGGCTCAGAAGTCTCGTGTGCATCGCGAGAGTCGGTCTTGCTTTACGGCGAGAACTGCTACACGCCCGCAGTGAAAGGTGTGCTCGTTGGTAGCGCAGTGGCGATATTTGTGCAGTTATCATGGCGGAACCAGCGAGAAAACAGCTAAAGCCCATGTTGGAGCAGGCAAGAAAGAGGAAAAGGGCTCTGGACAGAGAGAGGAGTCGTACACGGGTGAACATAGAAGGCTGCAAGGCTGACGCGGACCTCGCGTTTCTGCTGATGCGATTGTAAGTAACATTGTAGGGTTTCCCTCACGCTACCGCCTCGCCGACATTGCAAAAAAATAATAATAAAAAAATAAAAGCAACTCGATATGCGCGCCGCTCCGCTCAGCCGGTCAGCGGTGCAAAGTATGTCTCCCCCCCGCTCCGCTCCGCCGGTCAGCGGTGCAAAGTTTGTCTCCCCCCCCGCTCCGCTCCGCCGGTCAGCGGTGCAAAGTTTGTCTCCCCCCCTGCTCCGCTCCGCTCTGCACAGCCGCTCAGCGGCGCAAAGTTTGTCTCCCCCCCCCCGCTCCGCCGGTCAGCGGTGCAAAGTTTGTCTCCCCCCCCCGCTCCGCTCAGCCGCTCAGCGGTGCAAAGTTTGTCTCCCCCCCCGCTCCGCTCAGCCGCTCAGCGGTGCAAAGTTTGTCTCCCCCCCCGCTCCGCTCAGCCGCTCAGCGGTGCAAAGTTTGTCTTCCCCCCCCCGCTCCGCCGGTCGTCCCAAATTCCTAGGGGAAACACTGCATTGGAATGGTTTCTCTCTCTCTGTGTATGTTCATACTTTCACTGTGTTAGTCATTGTTGCCGTTTTTTCGACTTTTGTATTCGTTGTGTTCGCCTGTCTGCTAAGCTCAAAACAACCGCGCCTGGCTTGACGGACAAACCAGGAGAACAGCTGAGCATATTTACGACAGTGCACTTTTACTTTCGCCCTCTGGGGGGAGCCTCGCTGGAAAATCAACCCCGGTTGCATAGTATACCTTTAATGCGTTTCACTTCCGTGGCTGGTTTCTCATCTGTCTTCTTCAAAGCAAGAAGCGAGCAAACCGGGTTGCAGGCAATGCGTGCTTCCTCGGCTAAGAAGTTTGAGAACGCTTCAAAACTTGGGTATGGCTTGCCATCATTCAATTCCTTGGTGACAAGTCTATTCCATTGAGCTGTTGCCCAGTCAGGAAGTTTCTGGAGTAGCTTTTGATTCTCCTCACAATCGTCCAGAACTTTAAAGCCTGATATGTGACACATTTCTTTTTTGAATGACACAAGAAAATCACTGAACTCTCTTAATTTTAGTGGCCAGTGGTCCTATCTTGGGCCAGCTACTAAGTTTACCCCTAAAGACTCTTTGCACTATGAATGGGTGGCCATAGCGCTTGATCAGTGCATCCCAGGCTTGCGTATATGCTTAATCATCACTTCGGTAAAAAGTTCCTTCCAACACAGACAGTGCATCTCCGCTGATGTATTTTCTGAGATAAAACAGTCTATGTGCTGGGCTTGTACAGGTAGTCTCTATTAAGGCCTTAAAGCTGGTTCTCCATTCAGTGAATTTGAGAGGATCCCCACTAAACACGGATGGCTCAGGTGCCGGAAGTCTTGTCATCATAAGAGGTTCTTTGAAAGCTTGCACTAGTGTCGCGTCATTCACTTTTTGCTCTGACTGGTTTTCAGAACGAGGAGGGACTGGTGTGTCATGAAGAGTCTGAGCACATTGAGCTGTGTTATGCTGAGTTTGGAACTGACTTGGAGACAGAGTTATGTTCTTCTTTTCTCCTTGGGGCTGACTTGGAGTTATTTCTTGCTTCTCCCCTATTTCAGCGTTCATTTTAATTTCCTCCTCTTCATACACATCAAATTCAGCTTGCATAGCTTCCAGATCCCTTTGGTGTTGCAGCATTTTCAACTTCTCTTGCTGAGAAAACACTTCCTTTCTTATTGCAGCTATTTCACACTCTCTGATTATTTCAGCACAATTGATGCTAAGCGTGCTGCTACTTCTTTTTTGTTTAATGACACTTGACTTCCTGCTATGCTATGTGCGGCAGCTCTTGATACAGTGGACCCGTATATCGATTTCGCATCATCTCTCTGAAGTAATTTAGCGAGTGATTCCTTCACTGCGACAGCATCAAACTCTTTGCCTAACTCTGAGCAGCGTATTTTCAACAATGCAACTACTTCTTTGGTTACTGAGGTGCAGCTATCCATTCGCCGTCTTATGTCTTGGCTTGGTGTGGTCAATGTGCGTAAGCTTTCGTACACCTGTTTTAAGTGTGACTCATATTCTTTCAAAGTAGCGGTCATACTTTCAAGTTGCTCTTTGTCACATTCTTCTTTGAGTTTGCTTCTAATGTACTGAACCTCACCTTTGAAGCTTACATAAGTTAACATAAACTTTCTTTCCTTTTTTGCACTCTCTTCATTTGCATACTCAAGCCACTTTCCAGTTGGTTTTCTTTCTCTTTCTGATCGCCTGGGTTGTTCAGGTTCAGAAGCTGTTTCCTGGCTCTCTACGCTATGTGCTTGCAGACTGCTGTTAATTTCAGCAATGCGTTCTGTCATTTGGTCTCTTAATGATTCATCTATTTCAGTTTCTAACTTGGTTTCTAAGTCTATTTTTTCTTCTTCAAGAGCCTGAATTACTCCCTCAAGTACAAGCGAGCTCTGCATAGGGTCCAATGTAATTCTCGCAGCGCGGTGGGAGACTTGTTTTGAACAAACTATGGTTGTAGCTCACTGTCTGCCTTGCTGTGGTTGCAGAGAGGTGTCTGTTTTGTAGAAGAAATCATCCGCCGATGAGTTATTGATCTGGAGAAGCCGAATCTGAAATCACAGAAAAACCTTCAGATCCCAAATGTACAGCGTTCTAATTCTTCCAGTCTATTAGCAGCTTTCCTTAAGAGGCCGGACACTGAACGTCTGCCTGCTGAGTTTGACATTACTTAACAATGCTTTAGTGCAGGGAAAAGCCATGTAGATTTGACAGACACAGTAAAATGCTAACCAACCAATGGGAAGAAGTTGAGCCCTTAAGACATAGCCCCTCCTCATTTGCATAATGAGGCAGAAATGCTTACAGAAATGTAAAAAGGACAGGCAGAAATGTAACGACGACAGGCAGAAATAAATAGCATCACAGAAATATATAGGGTAAAAAAATACAAAGGAAGAATAAAACAGACAGAAATAGTATAACATGCACATAAATAAATACTTAAAAAATATAAGTAATTAATAAAGTTGAAGATTATAACGCACAATAAATAAATAAGGTAATTATTACAACGGCAAATAAATAAATAAGCTAATTAAAAGAGATATATACATTTATGTCTCACTGTATAATTTAATTTCTACCTACATTTATTAATTTGGTGGCAATTAATTGTATGCTTATTTATTTATTGAGCATTTATTTATTTCTGTATTTATTTTTAGATATGGAAGACTTGGTCCTCTATAGTCCCATTCTGAGGATGCTTAAAATGCAGCCTTCGAATGCGTCCTCCTTTTCCCCGAATTCTGGGGATGCACCGCTACCATCCGTAGTGGCCTCACCTCCCATAAGATTTCCCCAGGGGCATTGCTTGCTATTTTTTTAGCAGTTGAAGAAGAAAAAAGGCGGATTTTCCTCAAGACAATGGAAAGCAGCAGCAGCACTGGCAGTAGTGCTGAGTACACCTTTAAATGTAAGTAGTTTGTTTTTATTTTTTTAACTGAACATCTATTAAAATACATGACGTAACGGAGCCACCGGAATTTGTAGGTCCAGCTAAAGCTAAAGCTTAGAGCTAATCTGTTGATACAAGACGTTCATCAACATTAAAAGCCTTCATACAAATGTCACAATTTTTTATTTTAACCTACATCTTATTGTAACTGTGCTGACAGCCGTATCCCTCACAAATCTGATCAATTTATTCTCATACAATTTATTAAAAATGATTAGAACTGTCAAAGCTTAATGCAGCTGAAGAAATAACATTAGTCCAGCTGTACTGGGCTCTCAATACTGCAAACGTTTTGTTTGAATACTTAATAACATACAGTTAATTTACAGTACAGTATAATAAGGTTTAAAGTATAATTCACTTGAAGAACAATACCGGTGTAATTATACAGAGCAGTCATTTTGCCTGTTGACATAACAGAAATATGCTTTACATGTTATTTTGTTCTAGGGAGCAGGGAGCATACAGAGGAGTTGATAAAACTCTCTGGGCAAAATGGGGGCCAAAAATACTGCCGCAGTCGGATGGAGGTAAGAGTTGAGGCATAATTCCATATACATGTTGCATTTGTATGTAAAAGTCACACAAGTTCAAAAAGTCCTGTTCACACACCAACGTTTCTCTTGTTTAGAACAATCCTCCAAAAAATGGGCCTGGAGGGTAAAGTTGAGCCACAACAGGCCAAAAAAAAAGTGGGACAACTTGAAAAAAAAATACTAAGTATGTTCAGGTTTGGCTAGTGTAATAAAACACACACACACACACACACACACACACACACACACACACACACACTCACATGCTCTTCACTGCGGAGGAGAGAAGAGAAAGAGAGAGTCGGGAAAGGATGTACAGATTATTTAATTTATTGGAGAGGAAGGTGGACAGGCTGGGTTTACCCCCCCCCCCCCCCCCTCTGTTTGTGACGTCCCCCACCTCTGGTCATTCGTGTTTTATCCCTGGGGGGGGATACATTCCTCCCCCACCCCCTCTGGTCTAAATAAGTAATATTATGGATTTTTAAGAATGTATATAAAGTAGGCGTTAACTTTGTTAACCACAACGCCGACATTTTTTGTCGCCGTTAATTGCGCGTCAAAACACACACCGTTCCCTAATGTTTTTTCCCCGCCACGCTCTCCGGACTGTGTTTCTTTTATCCTCGGCACTTTCCGTAGTTTCAAGAGCGCTAGAGACTGTAGCAAAACAGACCCGCGCTGCGCTCACTGTAGCACAGACTGTTTTTTTTCATGCGACTTTGGACTTGTTTTATTCTAAAGGCGCTTGTAAATTTCATGAGTCACGGGTTGCAGGGTTTTTTTTATTTGGGCTCTAAAATAAGTGACGAAACAGCGGTTATTAAGAGACCTGCCTGCATTTGACACTTTATATCCAGCTGAAATATCCCTCCGCCATAGGAGCCGACGGTAGTAAAGGCAGACAGAGCAACTCTGTCCGTATTTTCTGCAGTTTACGGTGCAATAACCGGTGATAACTGCTGAAAGTAGATTACTTGGTGCAAATCACCATTTTGAGCAGGCATTGGTTCTGAAGATGAGTTTTTAACACGCTGATAACATTGCAGAAACCCAACCCAAAAACCGCACTTTAATTCTTATAATTTGATTTCTCTGTATTTGACAAACTAAGGCTGATTTACGTTGCCAAACGAAGGACCTGGGGTCCGTTCTTCGTACGTTGCTTAAAACATCCGAGATCAAATGAGACATCCAAGATGATTTCATCCGGCTAATCATGATCCGGCTAATTGGGTTCTTCGAGCACACCTGTTGTTTACGCTTAGTATGGCTGGATTGAGTTATCTGAAACAACTGCGCGTTAATGCGTTTGTTTAAAAAGTAGAAACATTGATCAGCAGCGCTGCTATTGGCTGTTCAGCATGGCTAAAGAACGCCCACAGTTTTTTTTTTTTTTTTAGCAGAACACAAGCTTTTAATGGAAGGTTATGATTAATTTGAGTGAATTAAAACGACAGGGAACACCTCAAAGTCTGGTAAAGCCAGGAGAGAGGGCTGGCAAACAGCAGCAGACAAATTAAATTGTAAATACTGTCCATCATAGATGTTTCTATCACTTTCTACAGTATGTATTTTTGCATTTTAATAATTTCATAAGTACTTTGTTCTTTTATGTCAGAGCCTCCATGGGAGCCACTAGAACATGGGGAAAAAAGTGAAGTACAAGAATATTCTACAAAATGGTAGCCTTTAATTATTATACTGTATTTTTAAAAGCAACTTCTTCCTATTTTTTAAAAGCCACTGTTAAATTATGTGTTTGTCTTTTTTTAACAGCCACCAATAAGAAGGCTGAAAAAAATGGGGTTCTTTTAACTTTTACATGTTTAACCCTTTTTCTTTTTTCTTTTTTTTCACAAAATGACTCAAGGTGCCATCTGTCCCCTATTAACGGCATCTTCAACAAAAGAAAAAGTATTTTGACATGAAAAAAAAAATACAAATTAAGAGGAGAAATGGAACTCCACAACGTGAAAAAGAGAAAAACTGCACTAGAGATCGAGTTGCTTCAAAAGGACCTTCAGAGTAAATTCTAATACACCATTTTACACATAGTAGTATTACTGACTTTACATAACTATCTCTTACTGCAGGCAAAAGATGACTTGCTGACATTTCTTTATAAATAATTGTTTAAATAAAACGACAGGAACTAAGCATTATTTGTTTCGTCTTTTATTGAACATAAAAAAAATGGTTTTCCACAATTCTGTCCCTTCATCTGCCACTAGGTGGTCCAAGTGCGCTGGCTAGACACAGACTTCCCTATCTCCTCCGCTACGATCTAATCCTGTTTACATGAAATAAACCTGCTCGGGAGCAGGCTCAACTTTGCGCACATGTTGCTATGACAGCAAGTCCGGGATGAGTTTCGAAGAACCAAACGATCCAAGATCATGCCAAATCGTCAACAATGAAATCCAGCTAACTGAGTTAGTGACGTATGAAGAACGGACCCCTGATCATTAAGAGACTGTTAAAGAAGTCAAGTGACAGTGGATCTGACCCTTACCTTGCATTGCTGAGCTACCGCACTGCAGCCCTGGCGTGCGGATTCTCCCCAGCTGAGCTTCTCATGGGTCGCAAGCTGGGTACAACGTTGCCACATCTATCACTAAAGACTAACACAAAACAGCTGACAGGAAAGCAAACAGCGTTCAAACAGAAACAAAAAGAGAACTATGATAAAACAGCCAGGAGGCTGAAGGCTCTGGAAGAAAATGACACAGTGAGAGTTGAGGATCACGGCTCATCGGAGCGAAAGGCCACAGTCCTCAAGGCAGTGAGCCCCAGGTCATACGAGATACAGACAGATGATGGACAAGTATTCAGGAGAAACCGGGGGAATTTACTCAAGACTCAGGAACAAGACTCACCGAAACAGGGTCAGGAAAAGAGAGATGCAGGCCATCAGGCCAGAGAGACTACTGATGCTTTACCTGTAATGATGCTTTACCAAACAACACTAATCCTACACAGGTCTTAAGAAGGTCAACTAGGACATGGAGACCACCAGAGAGACTGATTGAAGGTTAAGAAGGTGAAAAAAAAAAGTTAGACTGTTCAGTGTAGAGTTCTGTTATTATGAAGTTCTGTTAACTCCTGCGGTCTGTATGTTGACTCTGTTGTTACTGGTGACTCTGTTAGTGAAAGCAGTTGACATGTTAACAAACAAGCTTGAAACGGGGATGTAATGATATGCAGCACCAGTAGGTGGTGATGTAAGAAGCTAAACCAGAGACGGGAGCTGTAAACCCGAGCGACAATGTCTAATGCTGTTAGTTAATAAACTAGATAACTTTTAAAGACGTGGCTTTCTTTATGCACTGTAGTGCAAACATTACAATTGTAACAGACTGTTATATGTTTGAATGTAAAAGAAGGTGTGTCCCTTCCAGTTGCCGGAGAGCGAGAGTTCGCTGGGTTGTACGGCAGGGGGAGCACGTGAGTATTGTTGTTTTGTTTTGCTGGAGAGAAGAATAAAGTGAGGAGAAGCGGGGTTTCCGCTGAACACACTATTCCGTCTGTTGTTTACACGATCCAGATATATTTATAAATACATATAGCTAGCCGCACCGTATTCACGAACCCAGAACGCTCGGTTACATTGGTGGAAGCGGTGGGATTTTCCAGAATCTCCGTTGTTGTTGTTTTTTTTTGTCCGTGACGGCTACGTGCCAGTTGGATAGCTTAGCATCTCCGATATAGCTTGCTGGCTAATCTCGTGCGGTGCTGAGAAAATAGGACATGTGGTTTGCAGACGAGGACCCTTTTAAACCCTCTATGCCGCTGGGGGGCAG
The DNA here is from genome assembly GCF_011125445.2 of Fundulus heteroclitus. Lineage (NCBI taxonomy): Eukaryota > Metazoa > Chordata > Actinopteri > Cyprinodontiformes > Fundulidae > Fundulus > Fundulus heteroclitus. Next base: position 201,852 of record NW_023396560.1, on the reverse strand, counting down.
GAGTCCTAGCCCGAGCTGGCGTGCTCGACAGGAAGATGAGCCCAGACGGCGTAGTGTGCACTTCCTGCCTCGACAGCGGGACGCGGTTAACGACCATCAGGGAAACGGCCAATAGCTGGCATTGAGGCCCAAATGCCAGCCAGTTCTATAAGGGGCCCCTTGAACCATGACTTCTCCAATGTAATGGCTCATTTGGACTGTACCGGCCACCCGACTTCCTTCGTCAGGGGTGTGGTCGAAGGCACAGAGGTTCCCATGTTAGTGGACTCAGGGGTGTCAGTGTCACTGATCAGTGCGGACTTTCGTATGTCAGTCCCTGCCTTGCGAAACAGGCCCCTGAAAAGGAACTATATTGACTCTCGGGCAATCAATGGACAAATGTTGGATACACTCGGTACCTGTGAGATCACCTTCCGCCTGGGTCCGACCTACTGGCAGCACACCTTCCATGTACTAAGGGAATCCACCCAGTGTGTCCTGCTAGGACTGGACTTCCTGGCTCCGAACTGTGCATTGTTGGACTTGGGGCGCAAGCTGATCAAACACCATATTCGGACTGGGGACTCACCTCCGGTGAAGCAGCGTGCTTATCGTGCATCCCCCGAGAAACGGACGGAGATCGAACGCCAAGTGGCTGAACTACTGGCGGACGGCGTTGTGGAGGAGAGTTGTAGCTCCAGTGGTGCTGGTGAGAAAGAAAGGGGGGCAGTGGAGGTTCTGCATCGATTATCGTCGCCTGAATGCAGTGACGATCAAAGACTCACACCCCCTCCCACGAGTGGATGATAGCCTGGACGCTCTAGCTGGCTCGGCCTGGTTCAGCACACTTGACTTTTCAAATGGCTACTGGCAGGTGGAAGTGGCTGAGGAGGATCGTGAGAAGACAGCTTTCACGACCAGACGGGGCCTGTATCAGTGGCGGGCTATGCCTATGGGTCTGACCAATTCGCCAGCCACGTTCCAACGCATGATGGAGCCTATCCTCAGGGGCCTGCCATGGCACATTTGTATGGTGTATTTAGATGATATACTGATTTACAGCCGTACATTCACTGAACATCTCATTCATTTAGATGAAGTCCTGTCCAGGATCCAGCGAGCGGGTCTGAGGCTGAATCCCAAAAAGTGCTACTTTGCCAGGGACCATGTCGTTTTCCTGGGCCACGTAGTTTCCAGGGATGGTCTCCGACCTGACCCACAGAACACTGACAAGGTGAAGACATGGCCAACTCCACGCACCCCTTCAGAGGTCAGGGCCTTTGTGGGCCTATGCTCCTATTACAGGAGATTTGTGTGTAATTTCTCCCAACACGCGGCACCACTGAATCGGCTGGCTGGGAAGAATGTGCCCTTTGAGTGGTCGGCTGAGTGTGAGGCTGCGTTCACCTACCTGAAACAGGTGCTCACATCCTCTCCGGTGGTGACGCTGCCCAACTTTGCACTCCCTTTGAAGGTGTACACAGACGCCTCTAAAGACTCTGTTGGGGCAGTGCTGGCGCAGGACGAAGAGGGCTGTGAGAAGGTGATAGCCTATGCCAGCCAGGCTCTCACACGCACACAGAAAAGATGGTCCACCTTCGATAGAGAGTTATGGGCCGTGGTGTGGGCTGTGCGTGAGTTCAAACACTATGTGAGGGCGTCTGCGTTCTCCATCATCACGGACCACCGCCCTCTGCTGGGCCTTAGGCGCATGGCGATTATAGTGACCCTACTGGACGCAGGAGTAGGTGGGTGCTGGAGTTGGATCCATTTGATTGGGTCATGGTACACAGGGACGGAGCACGCCACAAGAACGCGGATGCTCTGTCCCGTTGGCCCGTGTCCCCTGACCCTGTCGGGTCAAATGCTCCTGTAACGGGATCTGTTACTGTGGCCTCAGTGGAGACGTCTGACCACTCTCCAGCTGCAGATGTGGAAACAGAGTCAGTTCTGGTCTATTCACTTTGTGATAGTAGAGCTGAATTGCAGTCACTGCAGCGTGAGGACCCAGACATTAGTACTGTGTTAACATGGTTGAAGCAGGGCAGGGTGCGACTGCCTCGTAAACTCCCTCGGGATTCCTCTGCTGGCTTGAGGAAGTTGTGGACTGAGTTTCATCGTCTGTCTGTGTTTGAGGGGCTGTTGTGCCGCACAGCGGTCACTGACACCACGGGACAGAAGCAAATTCAGACTGTTGTCCCTGCATCCATGGTGCTGGAGCTCCTTCAACAGTTGCATGGGGGGCCAGCTGCTGCACACTTTTCCGCAGAACGTGTGTGGGAAAAGGCCAGACTGTTAGGCTCAGAACAGGTGGACCCAGAATTCAAGGCAGACAAACCGTTCAAGTTTAACAGTTTATTAAGATCAGATGCGGAGCGGGAGGCGTCAGCGTCTACAGCGGGATCCTCTGCAGAAGGAGACGGCAGGTTAGTGACCACGCTTATCTGAAGGTGTTTGCACACAAACATGTCGGTCACTAACCTGGTCTTAATGTTCAGTTCAGATCCAGTGGATCGCAGCAGGCGGGTCGTCAATTCGCTGCGGCGGTTGCCGCTCATAAAGTCCCAGCGGCAGGTGTTTCGGAGGTCGGAGGACAGGCAGGAGATCAGAACCGTGAGAGCAAACGTGAGCAGGATGAGCCGTAGAGCGAAGCCGAAGTCGGGGACGTGGTCGAAGGTCGGAGCCAGGAGATCAGAGAGCCAGTGAGGTACCGAAGGATAATCCAGGACGGAGTCGGGTCACGGTTCCAGGTTTGATACACAGGGCAGAGATCCAGCGGGTAGTCAGGTCAGGCAGAGGTCAGATCGGGCAAACAGAATCAAACGGGAACAAGCAGGCTCAGAGGTCGAAAGGCAAACAGGTCAGGATCAGGAATCAGAATAACAACGCTGGAATAAGTCTCACACAAGGGTCGAAATAAACTGGCACTGCTGTCTTGTCTTGGAGCTGGTTAAATACTAGAAAGGACAGGTGGAACAGATCTGTAGTAATGAGGAATGGGTGGAGCTAAACAGGTGTGGGACATGAAAGAGACAAGACAACAGTGCCAAAATCATGACACAGACTGTCCTGCTACTGGCCCTTCATGTTGAGGGACATAAGGCATTGGTGTGAACAATGTAGGGCCTGTCAGACTCACAGGAGCCCAGTCCCTGGGCCAAAGGCTCCTATGGGAGGGGCCCAAGTATGCCGTCCTCTGCAGCGAGTGGCCGCAGATATCCTGGAGCTGCCCATGACATCTCGAGGGAAGAGGTATATTTTAGTGGTAGAGGACTATTTCACTAAGTTTGTTTCCCTGTATGCTTTGCCTAACCAGACAGCCCATTCTGTTGCACGATGCCTTTTTGAGGATTATGTATTGGTGCATGGGGTCCCCGAAATCCTGCATAGTGATCAGGGCCGTCAGTTCGAGGCAGAAGTGATCCAGATCCTCTGCCAGCGGCTGGGGATTAAGAAAACCCGTACCACTGCCTATAACCCCAAATCGGATGGCATGGTGGAGCGCCATAACCGGACTTTGATTGATCAGCTGGCCAAGCTGTTGCTTTCTCATGGTGGTGAGTGGGACACATATGTGAAGCATGTTGCTTTTGCATATAACACCTCTATGCATGCCAGCACCCGGTTTACCCCATTTTACCTCATGCATGGACATGAGGCTCGAGTTCCTGCAGATGTGCTAGTGCCTGCTAGTGCTCCTGACTCCTGGGGCACTGGATCGCTGATGGATTATGCCTCCATCATTGCAGAGCGGCTGGAGTCAGCATTCAGCACAGCCAGGCTTAACTCTGCTGAAGCTCATGAAAGACAGAAGCTGTACTATGATCAGGGTAGCTGCCACCGTCCCTATATGGTAGGTGCGCTGGTGTGGATTAACAACCCCCCAGAAAGCCGCATGAAGCTGGCACCGCACTGGAAAGGTCCATATCGGGTCGTGCAAGTGCTGGTTTCTGGTGGAGAGTCTGCACTTACGTATCGCATCGTCAATGCCCTCGACCCGATGGAGCGAGCCCAGGTGGTTCATCATGATAGACTGAAGCCATACACTCTGCCATTGCCAGCACAGACCGTTCCGACTCCGGCTGCTGTGATGTCTCCTCTTGGGGTGGAGTCTTCGCTTCCCCAGCACGGGGATCAGCCTCAGACTGGTGAGATGGACAATGGACCATGGGGGAACTTACCAGAGTTCCAGGTAGTCCAGTCTCGCAGAGAGCGAGTGGTGCGACCTCCGTCCTATCTGCAGGACTTTGTCAGGTTTTGAAGGTCTAGTTTTTTTTTTTTTTGTAAAAAAAAAAAAAAAAAAAAAAAAAAAAAAGTCTGTTTCAGGCTGTTTTTCTTATTTTTGTGATTTCAAAGGTGTTGTCTGAATGTTTGGTAAGGTTTGAATTTTGTCTTACCACTGTCTGGAAGGGTTGGATTCCGGGTGATGTTTATATGAATGTTGTTTATATTTGAATTTTTTTTTTTTATTTATTTTTTTCTCTTCCCTTGTGTTTTGGGGATGTAGTTTGCTGGGTCCCTGTTTTTTTTAGGTGAGACGGAGACGTCTCTTGTTGAGGGGGGGACGTGTGTAACAGACTGTTATGTGTTTGAATGGAAAAGAAGGTGTGTCCCTTCCAGTTGCCGGAGAGCGAGAGTTCGCTGGGTTATACGGCAGGGGGAGCACGTAAGTGTTGCTGTTTTGTTTTGCTGGAGAGAAGAATAAAAGTGAGGAGAAGCGGGGTTACCGCTGAACACGCTATTCCGTCTGTTGTTTACATGATCCACACATATATATATATATATTTATATATATATATATATATATATATATATATATATATATATATATATATATATATACATATATATATATATATAGCTAGCCGCACCGTATTCACGAACCCAGAACGCTCGGTTACATGTACATAAGCAACTGACATATTAAATTATTATGGAGCTGTAGCAATCTCTTGAGATACTTTGTCAGTATAACGAGAAATGTTTACGTTTTAACCAGTCAGTGAGTTATGGATGTTTTAAAATGTTGGATGAGTGGACAATTCGGTCCGGAAGAGGAGTCCGATAGCAGCTTAAGTAGGACATTACAAGGAAAGGAGACGCCTTACTGTATGCCATCTGACAGCCACCCGCTGTTATCATCTCAAGGGAGCTTTTCACTGGACTAACTATATGTGGTTTGTTGGCTAAACAGGTATTTATTTATTTTATTATCATTTTTAATGAACAACCTCCCCCACTCCTCATGACAAGGGCGAAGTAACCCTAGGTTCCTCCTCAGTTGGTGCTGGAAACAGGAGAATATGGACTTGGTTGATAGTTGATAGCTGATAAAAAGCCATGGGAGACAGCAGAGCAAATTGTCAGGTGGAACAGCTCTGCTTGTTTTTAGGCCGGGGGGGGACAACAGCTTGGAAGATATTTTCAGTTTCTAAAATAGAGTTGCAATGCTTGTGACTTATCAAAGAAAGTCACGTACAAATATTTGCATTGTCAGCTGTTCCAACAGGTGAAAACATTACTGATTGATGAAAGCAAACCTGTGAACTAGGTTATGAAACATTGTTCAGCTAATTAAGTTCCATAAGTGAAAAAACTTACAATGTGAATTTGTTGAGATTTAGTTACAGTTGTCAAGATGACCGCTATAGTGCCTGTTAAAACCATGAAAAGATCTTCTCTTTAAACCAGGGGTCGGGAACGTATGGCTCACGAGCCAGTTGTGGCTCCTTTGATGATTTCATCTGGCTCGCAGATAAAACAAAATATCACTGCTATTGTTTGAAACAATTAGCTATGCTACATGCTAAAATTAGCCTTCCCCATTATGAATTACGAATTTCACTAGTTTACAGCTGTTAATTATATTTTCAACCTTATCGAGAAAAGCGTATTGATTTATGTATGGGACAGTGGTCCGTCTCCGCCCTTTCTGTTTGCTGCAGCGAGGTCCTTCTTGCTGGCGGTGTACTGTTTCGGCTGCAAACTCTTGTGAATAAACCCACAGCTATAGCTGAAAGTTCCATTGAGCAACAGTTAAACCTTGAAGTGTGTAAATGGACAGTACAAATGCAACACAAACCTGTTTTCACCGTGTAAACAGAGCCACAGACAACAGAACCACAGTCCTGCAGGTTTATCCAGAGCATAGTTGTTAACTATAAATAATAACTGTCGAATGCATCAGATTTCAAGTGGGCTACTTGCTTTATATGCATGACTTACCTTGTCACTCCTTAGTGCTCTCCGACAAATGATGACTTCTTAAAAAGAAATAAAGGGTCTCCCTCTGTCTCTTCATCTTCTCCCATGACACTCGAATATCCACAACTCTCCACACACATTTGCAAATAATATTTCAACAATATTGCCCACATAGAAAACCTGTTTGTGATTGGCTGGTGGAGTGGACAGTTTTTGAAGTCGGGAACGCAGAAACAGAGTCGAGCGAGCGCAGGGACAGCCGTGCGAGCGCAGAGCTGGTGTTGAGAGTGGAAAGAGCAGGTCGAGCGCGCGAGTAGAGATGGAACTGAGCATGAGGTGGGTTGAGAAGAGGTTTTTTTTTAGAGTTGAGCTCGTGCCAGGCCGGTTTTGAGTGCATGTGTTGTCTCACTACGCGCTCGGATAGGTTCCTGCGCACTCTAACCGAAGGCACAAATATCGCTCCACAGTTTTGGTGGTGGGCTGGGCTGGGGGAACTTGTGGTGTGCTGCCGTGAGCGTGTTTACCTGCTGAAGGTACCCGCTGTGAAACAATCAGAAAATAACGTTTTATTTTTCTGATTAATAACGTTTTTATGGAGCGCTCTGTTATTGTTACTCTTTGCTGCTTTACCAGTTCTCTCTCTCTCGCTCGCTGACTCGCTAAGTCAGACACAAATCAAATGAAACTTTTTCGTGTATGTATTTTGCGGCTATTTTGTGAGTGAGACTCAGATTTAGGAGCCGCTACATGAAATAAATAAAGTGAGAACACACACACACACACACACACACACACACACACACACACACACACACACACACACACACACACACACACACACACACACACACACACAGGTAGATCTTCAGACTTCAGTTCGTGAATCCAACAATTCAGGCTGTGGAGGTTTGATCGAGCTGTTGTGGATGTTGTGTGTAACTTTATTGCAATTTAATTCAAATTATGTTCCAATTTTATTTACATAACCTTTGTTATGATGTCTGAGCTGTAACTGCAACTGCAATCTCTATCTATCTTTTATATATATTTTATTTTTTTTTTTTTTTTTTTTAAAATTGCCGGTGTGTCAACCCGGTTGGGACACAGATGGGGGTACAAGTTTGGGAACCCCTGTAATCTCTTAATACATAGTTAATGACTGGATGCCTGCAGCTTTCCACTAAGAATAACCAAGTATTTAGTTCAAACATACAAAAACAATATCTGGCAATGACAGAAAGAGTGCTTGACATTAAATGTACCAATCAAAAAATAAATATGTAAATTTATTTATTTTTTCATAAAATAACTACACCTATACTGGATAAACAACTATAACTAAGATACAAAGAATTTGACATCAAACTCATTCTTATTGATGACTGATTCACAACAAATGTCATAATCAAAGGACCTTAGATTAGACAGCAGATCAAGTTTATCTATACAGATATATAATCAGTTCAACATCATTAAGACAGATTCACACATTTTAATTTGATCATACTTGTAAATCAAAACAATCAGGTTTTGTTTAGTATTTAATTTGGTAAAACATTTTCTATCTAAGGAAACTTTGTAAAGTGCATGAGTTGCTGACTGTGAAGCATTCAACCCTGTTAAACGACAAAGTAACGCTGGAGACGATTACAAGTCATTAAATTTGAACATTCTGAACACTCTAAACATTTACTCAAACTTTAATTATCTATTCAATTTAGAAGCACATTCAGACTTTTTCAAAAAGAGTGTAAATATTTTCTCAACAGATACTTTGTTGACAAAGGTTTATCAAAGAATTTAATCATAAAATGCAAAAATTATATAAATGATTACTGATAAATTAAGGACCTATACCAAAAAAATGCTTTAGCAGTTTATTTTGTCTTTAGTGAAAAACATAAAAATACTTGTAAATTAGGTGGGCTTTTAAGGAAAAAAGAATAAAACAAGACTACATGCAAGAACCACGTTTTTTTTTGTTCTGCATTCTTTCAAATAGAGACGAGTTATGATTTCACTTGATGCTGAATGATTTCTTGAGACTTTTCTTCGCCTGTTCTTCTGTGATTTTCTCCCAGGCAGAAGGAATGTCAGCAGGCTTTGCATGATATTCTTCAGCAAATTCCTTGTTGTACTTCATCATCAAATATTTCCAATAATCTGACGCCTCAAGGCTCACATCTGGATAAATATTCCAGTCTGGGAAAATTGTCCTATAGTCTTTGTAAGGATGCCATTCATTGTTTGTAGCACTGCATCTAAAACGTGTGTCACTGATAACAGCAGAAGAGCAGATGTCAGTAGTGAGTTTTTTTGAGTCACTCCACTTGACACAACCTAAACCCTGTGGTCGATGCAGGGAAGCAAAGTGTTCAGTGTGGGCTTCTCCACCTGCATCACAGGGTATTTGGCAGAACGGACACTGTTCACCACAACCAATAACTCTGTTGAACAGCTCATTCTGTGGTTTTACATTGAGATATATGAGTTTTATTTCAAATTTGGTGTCTCTAAACTTGTTTTTAAGAGTTTCTTTCATTTCTCCTAAACACTCTTTGAGCCAGTAAGCAAACTGTTCATGGTCAGCTTTGTTCAGAACCATAAAGGAATCAAGAGCAATCTGGGAAATGACCAGTTCATCACCGAGAACATTGCAGATATGTTCTACAAATGTCTTCAGACAGTCAGTCTTTTCTTCTTTTGCCTGTTTAATGGCAGCATTTATGTGGTCAATGCAGGACTGAAGATGTCTTTCCTCAAACTCACATAATGCTGACTCAGAGGAGAAAATCTCCTTAATTCTATCAGATATCCATGATTTTACATAACTTTCATATGAGCAGATATATCTCTCAAAGCTTTTGAAGTCACTTTTTAAAAGCAGATCCAGTAAAATTGAATACTGGAAGGACATCCGTGTGCTGAACTCCTCTCTTGTCAGCATTTTATCAATAATATCAAGACCAAGAGAACGATAAACAAAGTCCTCCACAGCAGGTTCCAGACAGAAGTTGGTGAATTCTTCAGCTTTCTTCTGGCATTGGTCTCGCTCATTGAACACATCTTTGAAATCTGCACAAAACTTGTCTCTGATTTTCTGCAGACGTCTGTAAGGATCATTTTCTTCTATAAAATCTTCATGCATTTTCTGAAACTTCCTGGCTGCAGAGCCACAGATGTGCTGTTTCAGAGACACTTCAAACTCAATGTCTTGGTAAATATCTTTTTTTTTCAGTCTCTCATCAATGATGCGAACGATCTCCTGCATGTAAGTATCGTGATAATGAGTTTTTCTCATGATTTTATCACTGACACAGTCATTACAAGCAGATATGATGCTGTCAGCGATTTCCTGTTTTTCCTTGACTAGATCTGTCCAGGGAACCCATTCTGGTAGTTTGCTTCGGATATATTCCTTTGCTCCTTTGGGCTTGTATTTAAAAGGCTCCAGTCCACAGTCTCGGAGGCTTCTTTTACTCAGCAGTTCACATGCATGGCTTCCTTTGAGTGAAAGATTTGTTTGCAACTGAAGGGAAACACTGGTGAAGATATTTGAAGTCTGCTGTGCAGAGTAAGAAAAGTTGTACAATGTTTCAGCCCACATCTTATTAAAACGTTCATCAAGCTGTTTGTCTGTTATTTTTACTTTTTTCTTACGACATTCATCAATCAAAGCACAAACTGCTTTTTCAATTTTATGTATATAAGTGGTTGCAATTTTGTCGAGTTCTTTCAGTCCCTGTTTGATGTCAGCTGCTGCAGTGATCTGGTCAAACACTGATCTCTCAGTTTGTCGTCTCAGACTCTTTATGCTGTTTGAGAAATCCTCTCTGTATCTTTCAACCAGATAAACATGACCTTCTGCCTGCTCAAAGTATTTTTTCAGATTATCAAGCATCAGTGTCTCCAACTTGGTCAGCTCTTTGGTTGCTTCACTTTTCAACACAGTGATGTATTCTCTCAGCTCAGATATTTCAGTTTTTGCAGCAACTGTCCCAAAATTAGAAATTCTTGTCTCTGCATTGGTAACCCAGGTGTACATTTCTTTTTTGAACTCCCACTCCCATTTGTTGTACTCTGTGCAGAGACTCATGTATGCATCGGCTACCAGGCTGTTTCTGAAGCTGAAGATGAAGTTTTCATGTTTTACTGCAGTCCACAGGCTGTTTATCCACTCTTTGAACTCCAAGATGTTGTTAGAAGTTGACTCACACTTTCCCATCAGTTGGATGATGTTTTTCTTGAGCTCATAGACGGTCTCACTGTATCCCACATTGACTGGTGCCATTGGTGGGTTTCCATTCCAGAGTCCAGGAATGTAGCAGTTCCCAGTATCTGGATTGTACTCCATCACATCAGTGAAGTTCTTGTTCTCCTCTTTCTTTTCCATTTTAGCTGCTGCCTGGGTCATCTCATTCAGCTGTTCTAGGAGCAGCTTCCTGTCTCGTCGGTTCTTCTCATGGGCTGAAACATCAGAAACGTTCTGGTGAACAAACTGACATTTAGGCTTTTTGCCGACCTCCTTCATCCTGAGGAAAGCATGCACCACTATCTGCAGGATGTCTTTCATTTCTGTTGAATTCTCCATTGCAATATTGATAATGGTGACGTCACTCAGCCCAACAACCAGTGTCGCCAGCTCATTGTCATGTTCATAGCTGTTATCCAGCTGTGCCAGCTCTGGGGACTTTAAGCCTTCAGTATCAATGATCACCACAAAGTCACAGTTCAGATCTTTTTTGAAGTCTTCACTGACTTTGATGAGCAGCATGAAGGCTCCTCGAGTGCATCGACCACTGCTGACTGCAAACTGCACCCCAAACATGGTGTTAAGGAGAGTGGATTTTCCTGTGCCCTGAACTCCAAGTACTGTGACAACCAGTATCTTGTTCTTTGGAGACACCAAGTCACTGAGCTGAGAGAGAACGTCACTCACCCATCTGAGAGGTATGTTGGAAGCATCTCCATCTACAAGCTCCAGAGGAAATCCATCCAGTAATAACTGAGCACAGAGTCTGGGCAGATGTTGCAGTTGTTGACGTGATGGGTCTGTTTCTGGAAGGTAAAGAGAAGCTTCATAGATCTGACCCATTTCACGGAAGAAGTGCTCAACTCCCAGTGAGCTGTTGAAAAGTTGTTTGTCAATTTCTTTGATTTCATTTTTGTTCTCAGAGTCCTTGGATTGTTCCTTGTAAAGCTCCCTGAGGCTGGAAAGTTTTATTTGAGACAGGTTGTCAAGGTTCATTCGCATCCATTTCAGAAAATATACACTTTCTTTGCAGGATATTGCACTAATGAAGCAGCTCATGAAATCTGACATGGCATGGGAGTTCTGCTTCCTACGCAGCTTTTCTTTTTTCATTTTAAGATTACTTTTATAGTTTTCTATGTTTTCAGAGCCAACTTTTCGAAGACGAAATTCTTCCTTTTCTAACAAAGTCAGTTCCTTCCAGATCTGGCCTTGCAAAGGAAACTGTTTTTCTTTGAATTTAAAGGTGTCTTCAATCTCTGCAGTGATGGCATCTGCATTTTTCTTCCCAGCCTGGCACTCTGGTGAATCTTCATCAACAGAAATTCCCAGTTCATGTGCAATGTCGGCCATCTGCTCTATTGACATCTTCAACCCTGGGTTGGTAAGTACACTGCTCACAGTTGTCCTCAAACGTTTCACGAAGTCTGCATCATTGGTCTTTTTTGTTTTTATAATGATGTTGTTCTTTGTCAAGTTCAGTGTGTTTAATGTTTCCGTTAGACCATCTGTAGTGAAGCTCTTTCTCTGTTGGTTTCCCACCAAGAAGATCTTTGCTTTGTAGTTTTTATTAGATAGCAGTTTGCACTCAGACTCCAGCTGATCAAAAAACACAAAAACTGCAGCAGATGTCTGACACAAAAAGGAAAATTGTGTTTCATGTGAAGCAATGTCACCTCGAAGGTTAGCTAAAGCAACTGGCTGACTGAAAATGTCCATGTTTTTGGTTCCACAGGGAAGGTACCAGGTAATTTCAGTCAGTCCATCAGATATTTTTCTTGGACTGTCTCCACACTCCATGTCGTGATGAACAAAGGTGTCATGGTACTGCTGAGGGTTACTAAGAAGTTTGTTGAGAATCTCTGATTTGGACAAGGAGCAATCACCCAGTCTGACAAATGAGATCATTGGAAGCTCAGAAAGAACGATTCTTTCTTCTTTGAAGCCCTTTGATGCTGAAAGATCTGGAGGTCTGTACTTCTTAACAATGTCTCTCATGGCCCACAGCATGAGGGTGCACTGTTTAGTATCACAGTTAGGAAGCAGCAGAGGAACAGAGAACTGACACATGGACATTTTTAGTGCTAACTCTTGCTGAACAAACCCATCAGAGCACAGAAAGAGAGCAGTGATTACATCAAGAGGATTAAAGACTTCAGCATCATTTGGGCTGTCAAAAAGATCTCTCTTTTCTGATGCATCATCACCATTTAAATCAGCAGGAGGATTCACAGTCCTAGCAGTTACATTAACCATCATCAATTTCTTAAGAAAATAAAATGGGACATTAGATTTACACGTGCCAGGGTCATCAGTCATTGTCTTCTCATCAATCTGAAGTATTTTGCTGAGTGATAGCTTCTCTCTGTGGTACTGCTCCAATCCCAGACTCTTCAAAAGGCTCTGAAGTTCAGTGTCTGTAGATCATAAAGATAAATAGATTTAATATGCCTCTCAAATAGTGTGTGTAGATTCTTATTATAAACAGTTAACTAATTAACTTGTACTTTTAACACTGCAGATTTCATTATTACACAGTAGGAAAGCAATATTGTTGTACAGTTGAATTAAATGTACCTAGGTTCAAAAACCAAGGGACATCTAAAACATCTGGCGCTTAGCCAGATGATGCATCTTTCAACTGAGTTCCCCAAATCTATTAATTCCAGGATAACATCATCTAACTCAGGGGTTCCCAAACTTTATTCGCCGTGCTCACCCTTCCGTGTCCCAACTGGGCTGACGCACGCCAAATCTTAAAAAAAGTAAAAATAAAAAATTGCAGTTGTAGATGCAACTCAACCATCATAACAAAGGATATATAAATAAAATTAGAACATAATTTGAATTAAATTACAATAAAGGTACACACAACATCCACAATAGAATCCTGAGGATTTTTAGATGCATCTGTGGCTCAGCGTGTAGTGAGAGAAAGAAAGAGACGATCAGATCGGTCACACCTCCACAACCTGAACGTCTCTGAAGCAGAGATCATCCAGTTGAATTAAACTCTGATTATCTACCGGTGTGTGTATTAACCCTAAATCTGAGTCTGACTCACAATTTACGCCGCAGAATACAAACATGAAGAAGTTTTATTTGTGTCTGATGACGAGCGAGAGTGTAAGCCAGAGAGAGGACTCGTAGAGTGGCACAGAGTAACAATAACAGAACGCTCGACAAAGCTGTTATCAATCAGAGAAATAAAACATTATATCCTGGTTGTTCCAGAAAGGTTACATTCAGTAGGTAAACACGCCCGTAGCAACACACCTCAGCAGACCCGAACACTCCCTGGTCCGGACTGAATATGCGCTAAAACTGCTTCTTTAAAATTAACCGAGCCTGTCTGAATCACAATGAAAAGTATTACAGCTCTGTGCGTGAACATTATCAAGAAACTGCATGTTTTACCAATCCCGCCCCCTTCAGCAGCAGCGAAGGCTGCAGCAGTATGGGCGTGTCATGTGCATAAGTGCTTTTAGCGGTTCAGAGTCACAGCAGCATGAGCAGCACTGTTTGTCAACAGACAGACCATGTCACTCAATTTAATCTTGTAAATAAAACTTTCGGCCCAAATTTTATTTTTCCGCTGCTGACATAAAGAACGTAATGTCAGGAGAGAGAAAGAGACATTTTATGATTCTCACTCGTTTTCTTCTCCCAGATCCAATGCAATTCCGATTCCTCTCTGTTGGTTCATCTCCTCCTTCATCCCTAACTTTGACCTTAGATGTCTCACCTGCATGGCAGTTTGCTTGATTTCAGCCAATTGCACAAATTTGCCAGAATGATTGAAGCAGAGGCCACAGGATAGGAACAGCACAGTGCATAAATTTCATCTTAAAATTAAGAGTAGAAGAAGATTTCTAAATACATTACTTCGACTATAGTCATGTCTTGACATCAAAAGCTGGATGACTTTAAATTTCCTGCATCTAAATTCTGACAAGACAGAAGTTGTAATCTTTGGACCAGAGTCCTCAAAAAATAAACTTCTTAACCAATCACTTAATCTGGGTGGCATTAACTTGGCCTCTGGTAATAAAGTAAAAAATCTTGGTGTCATTTTTGACCAAGACATGTCATTTAAATCCCATATTAAACAGGTTTCCAGAGTTTCCTTTTTTTCACCTCTGGAATATCACCAAAATTAGAATTATTCTGTCCAGGAGTGATTCTGAAAAACTGGTCCATGCATTTGTTACTTCAAGGCTGGACTATTGTAATTCTTTACTATCAGGAAGTCCACAAAATGCAGTTCAAAGCCTTCATCTGATCCAAAATGCTGCAGCAAGAGTTCTGATGAAAATCAACAAGCGGGATCATATGTTGCCAATTTTATCCTCCCTTTATTGGCTTCCTGTTAAATCAAGAATAGAATTTAAAATTCTTCTTCAACGTATAAAGCCCTTAATAATCAAGCCCAGGGGTGGATTTACCATTAGGCAAGGCAAGGCAAATTTATTTGTGTAGCACATTTCAGTACAGAGACAACGCAAAGTGCTTTACATGATTAAAATATAGGAAAATAAAACAGGATAAAAGCAAGCAGGATTAAAATGCTGAAACAAAATAGAACATGGGAGAATAGAAATTAAAAGCAAACAAGTTGGACTACAAAGTGAACTAATTATGTTTCAGTAATACAGTTCAATTAGAACAATCGAAGGTAATCCTAAACAAATGTTTTTAATCTTGATTTAAAAGAACTCAGGCTTTCCGCACTTTTACAGTTTTCTGGAAGTTTGTTCCAGGTAAGTGGTAGCCTCGTGAGACCATCCTGATCTCGCGAGCTTTCAAGGTTTCACTCGCAGATCAGTCTGGCTACTCTCCGTTAAAGAAAATTTGGAGCCGTTCACCAAACGAACGTCCAATCAGCGTTGGCTTTGAGGCGGGTTGAGGTGTGACGCAACGGGAAGCGCGACAGTTCAGTCTAAAGAACATGGCGGCTTCAGCCGATGAAACTAGCGCTAGCGTGGCTATCAAGTTTTATCGGAATTACAGAGTATTTCTTTGCTGAGCTAACGAGCCTTTACCTGCAGCAGCAAGAATAGCTTGGCTTGTGGTTGTGTTTTCGTCGTCGCTCTGTTACGAGCGACGACGAATCTGATTGGTTTATTTGGCCCGTCTATCACCAACATAGGCCAATCAGCTAACCAGTATTTTCGCCCCTTCCCAAAATTACTTCAACGGAAGGTTTCCAGATGGATATGCGGAGCAAATCTATCTGGCAGAGTCAGGTAAGGTAAGTGGAGCATAGGAACTAAATGCTGCTTCTCCATGTTTGGTTCGTGTTCTAGGTATGCAGAGCAGGCTGCATACCTAGAACACATCAGTCATGTCTTGATGACATCAAAAGCTGGATGACTTTAAATTTCCTGCATCTAAATTCTGACAAGACAGAAGTTGTAATCTTTGGGCCAGAGTCCTCAAAAAATAAACTTCTTAACCAATCACTTAATCTGGGTGGCATTAACTTGGCCTCTGGTAATAAAGTAAAAAATCTTGGTGTTATTTTTGACCAAGACATGTCATTTAAATCCCATATTAAACAGGTTTCCAGAGTTTCCTTTTTTTACCTCCGGAATATCGCCGGATATCAAGGCTGGACTATTGTAATTCTTTACTATCAGGAAGTCCACAAAATGCAGTTCAAAGCCTTCAGCTGATCCAAAATGCTGCAGCAAGAGTTCTGATGAAAATCAACAAGCGGGATCATATTTCTCCAATTTTAGCTTCCCTTCATTGGCTTCCTGTTAAATCAATAGTAGAATAAAAAATTCTCCTTCTAACGTATAAAGCCCTTAATAATCAAGCTCCATCATATATCAGAGCTCTGATTACCCCGTATGTTCCTAACAGAGCACTTCGCTCTCAGACTGCAGGTCTGCTGGTGGTTCCTAGAGTCTCTAAAAGTAGAATGGGAGGCAGATCCTTTAGCTATCAGGCTCCTCTCCTGTGGAACCAACTCCCAGTTTTGGTCCGTGAGGCAGACACCCTGTCTACTTTTAAGACTAATCTTTCCTTTTTGACAAAACTTATAGCTAGTGTGGCTCATGTTACTCTGAGCTACCTTTTATAGTTTTACTGCTATAGGCTTAGGCTACCGGAGGATATCAGGATCTAATTTTCTCACTCTATAGAGTTCTACTGTTCTTCAATTATGCAATTCAATTGTGCATTTCTGCTTTAACTTTATGTTCTCTCTCTTTTATCTTCATAGTAGGTACACCTGGTCTGGCGTTCTGTTAACTGTGACTGTCATGGTGCAGCTTTGTCTGCTGCATCATGCACATATTCAGGGCACTTTTCACCCTCCATACACCCCAGTCTCCTCTCCACCTCAGCAATCATCTACACCTGCCAGCCACTAATCAAGCCAGGACTCAATCCACCTGTCAGCTTTCCTATTTAAACCTCCCTTAGTTTGCCCTTCCCTGTCGGCTCGTCTGTTTACCTGTGCTCTTGACTGCTCGCCTTACCTTTTCATTACCAGCCTGGGTTCCCTTCATCTCCGTCCGTCCGCCTGCTGTGGTTCTGGTTCTGCTCCCACTCCGGTCCAGCAAGTATTCATCCAGTCATGCTGCTTAATTCTGCTGGTCTAGTTCTGGTTCCAAGTCTCTACTCTGCTGTGTTGCTGCTCCTGCTGCCTCCATGCTCTGTCTCCATCCAGCTTGCCAGCCTCAGCCACTAACAGCCTCCTACTTCCGTCTGGTCTGAACTCTGGTCTTCTTCATCTTCAATAAACTCACAAAACAGAACTCTGTGTGTGGTTGTGTTCGGGTTCCTCACAAAAACATGACAGAACGAGCCGACCACAAGAACCCGACACCCACACAGAGCTTCTATACAGGAACTGGCGCGATGGATCTTGCCCCGCTCCCGGACCGTAGCTCAGCGGAGCGTGTTCTCCAGGAGAACGTGGGGCTCCTCATGGAACAGGTCCAGGATTGTCTGAATGTCATCGCCACACTCAGTGCAACTTGGAGTGCGGATGAGTGCGGTGACTCAGGTGCGGAATCTGCTGAAGAGCAAGGAGGAGCTCCTTCCGTTTTTCAAAGGGCTGCAGTCGCCCAGCTCTTCAGCCGGCCACCTCCTCCCAGACCTTCCTTCACCACGGCTGCTTCCAGCGCTGATACCACCGCAGCTGTAGCTCTCATTCCGCCCACCAGCCTGTCAATCACGGCTGCCATCTCCACTGCTGCAACTCCACCCGCTCCTGATTCTGCCGCTACCGCGGTGCCTGTCGATGGTCCGGCTCTCACCACTGCTGCCACTGCTGCTGTCTTTTCTGCAGCCCCTGCTTCCTCGTTGGCAGCAGCAGCCACTCCCTTGCCGCCAGGCCCCTCCCGGCGCAGACGGCAAGCTCGCCGGCATAGGATTTCCGCCACAGCGCTCCCTGAGATCCTGCCTGAGGCAGCCGCCGCAGTCACTCTGACCGGGTCCGAAGCCACCTCAGTTGCCTTGGTGGTTCGAACGGGTGTGGCTGCGATGATTGTCGATCAGGAGAGTCTGGTCGAAGCTCCTCAGGTACCCACCGGAGCCGACGATCCAGATCCTGCTCGGCCTGCAGCTAGAGAACCAGATCCTGCTCGGCCTGCAGCTAGAGAACCAGATCCTGCTCGGCCTGCAGCTAGAGAACCAGATCCTGCTCGGCCTGCAGCTAGAGAACCAGATCCAGCTCAGCCTGCCGCTAGAGAACCAGATCCAGCTCAGCCTGCCGCTAGAGAACCAGATCCTGCTCAGCCTGCAGCTATAGAACCACATCCTGCTCAGCCTGCAGCTAGAGAACCAGATCCTGCTCAGCCTGCAGTCGAAGATTTAGTTCTCACCCAGTCGGCCACAGAAAGCCCTGATCCTGCTTCACGGGCTGCATCAGAAGAGCCTGCTGCCGAGGATCTGGTCGACGCCAGGCCGGTGTCCGATGTGGGTGCAGAGCACGCCAGGCTGCTCTGCAGCCTGAACCTTGTAGCCCGGCGTCTCCCGAACCTTGAAGCCCTGTGTCTCCCGAACCTTGTAGCCCGGCGTCTCCCGAACCTTGTAGCCCGGCGTCTCCCGAACCTTGTAGCCCGGCGTCTCCCAAACCTTGTAGCCCGGCGTCTCTTGTAGCCCGGCGTCTCTTGTAGCTGGTAGCCCGGTGTCTCTTGTAGCCTGTAGCCCGGGGCCTCCTGAAGCCTGTAGCCCGGGGCCTCCTGAATCCTGTAGCCCTGTGACCTCCGTAGCCTCTAGTTCTGCGACCTCCGTAGCCAGTAGTCATGTGACCGCTGTAGTCTGTATTTCTGCGAGTATGAGGGATTGCAGCAAAGCCATGTACAATGCAGACGACTCTCCCTGTGGCTCTACGCTTCCCCAGGAGTGAATGCGGCTTGTCGGGACTTTGATGCAATCAACTGGTTTCCTTATATAGGACATTTTTGACCAATCTGTATAATCTGACCCAATCTGTATAATATGATTGAACTTGACTTTGTAAAGTGCCTTGAGATGACATGTTTCATGATTTGGCGCTATATAAATAAAATTGAATTGAATTTTAACGAACCCGTTAATAATTGCTTGCAGTTCTATTTATTGTTTAGAAATCCGTCCACAATGGACAGCCACTCATTTTACAATTCAGTCTTGGTGTCACCCAACTTACTCAAAGGCAAGGCAAGACAAGGCAAATTTATTTATATAGCACATTTCAGTACAGAGGCAATGCAAAGTGCTTTACATGATTAAAATATAGGAAAATAAAACAAAATAAAAGCAAGTAGGAATAAAACGTAGAAACAAAATAGAACATTAAAAACAGTTAGACTAAAAAAGTTTAACTACAGATGTTTCAGTAGAACAGTTTAAGTAGAACAGTCAAAGGCAGTTCTAAACAAATGTGTTTTTAATCTTGATTTAAAAGAACTCAGGCTTACTGCACTTTTACAGTTTTCTGGACGTTTGTTCCAGATAAGTGGAGCATCAGGTAGGAGGGTGCACTTATGCCGGTGCCCGAGCCCCGGAGGGGAGAATTTTACCATACCATACCATACCAACTTTATTTATGAAGCACTGTATACACCGACAGGACCAAAGTGCTGTACACAATCATAAAATACAATGCAATTATGAAATAGAAAGGATTGAATATAAAATACATATTAGAAACAGACACAATAAAACAAAGTGAAATCTCTCAGATTGTGACAAAAGCCAAAGAAAAAAGATGAGTCTTAAGAAGGGACTTAAAAATAGCAGGGGAAGAGGCCTGTCTTATGCTGAAAGGCAGATCATTCCATAGCTTAGGAGCTGCCACAACAAAAGCACGATCCCCTCTGAGCTTGCACTTTGTCTTTGGGACCCTCAAAAGCAACTGATCAGCTGACCTGAGGGAACGGGAGGGCGTGTAAGAATGTAGCAGCTCAGACAGATAGGGATGGGCCAGGCCATTAAGAGCTTTAAAAACAAATAAGAGGATTTTAAAATCAATCCTAAAATGCACTGGCAACCAATGTACGGAAGCTAAAACAGGGCAAATGTTGTCAAATTTTCGTGTACCTGTTAAAAGACATGCAGCAGCATTTTGTACCCTCTGAAGCTGGGAAATATATAAATTACTGATTCCTATATAAAGTGAGTTACAGTAATCCAGCCGTGTGGTCACAAATGCATGGATCACTGTTTCGAAGTGCTGTCTGGAAAAAAACAGGTTTTACTTTGGCTAGCTGCCTTACGTGGAAAAAGCTGGATTTTAAAACGGTTCTGATGTGTGCTTCCATCTTAAGATCAGCATCCATCTTAACCCCTAAATTAGTAATAACCGGCTTAACATACTTGGCCAAAGAGCCAAGACTAGTCAAGGAATTAGCAGTGGATCTGCCAAAAATCACTACCTCTGTCTTGTCTTCATAAAGTTTAAAAAAAAATTAGGGCCACCCAGGCCTTCACATCTTTCAGACATAAAAACAGAGACTGAAGAGATGTGGAGTCTACATTCTTTAGCGGTAAATATATCTGTGTCATCTGCATAGCAATGAAAAGCAATCCCATATTTTCTAAAAATAGAGCCGAGAGGAAGAAGGTACAATAAGAAAAGAAGTGGGCCTAGAACTGAGCCCTGTGGGACACCACAAGACAGTGGAGCAGAGGGGGACCTGTGGGCATCAAGATAGACACAAAAAGTACACTCAGCCAAATAAGATTTAAACCAATCCAGAGCTATGTGACCAATGCACACCCACTGTTCCAAACAGGAAAGTAAAATGTCATGATCAACTGTATCAAAAGCAGCTGATAAATCCAACAGCACCAAAACAACAAAGTCACCAGAATCAGTTGCTAAAAGTATATCATTAAAAACTTTTAAAAGAGCTCACTTTGTGCTATGAAATGGTTTAAAACCGGACTGAAAAACCTCTAATATATTATGTTAATTAAGATAAGCCATTAGCTGATTACAAACTACCTTCTCAAGAATTTTAGAAACAAAAGGCAATTTAGAGATAGGTCGATAATTTGCCAGAACAGTAGGATCCTAAATTGGTTTCTTAAGTAGGGGCTGCAGAACTGCATGTTTCAGAGTTTTAGGAACAACACCTGAGGACAAGCTACTATTTACAAGAGCAAGGACAGAAGGACCTATAGTAGAAAAAACGTCTTTAAATAATTGGGGCGGAATAATATCATCTGGAAAACCAGTTGGCCTTAAGTGACTCCCATCAGGGATACTCCATTTGAAAAATAGAGTCTCCCTGATGTATTTTGGAAGCTTTCAAGACAGGTGATTATTTAAAGAATAGAGTCAGAGTGCATGTTTTAAATTGAATAAAAGCATAAAAAGTGAATTATCAATTCTTCAAAAACAACCTTTTTTTAATTATTGTTCTTAAAAAAATATCACATGTTATCATCATGTTTTAACAAGGTTTTGAACACATTTGCATAAAATTAGTTGAATTTGAATTACTAGCACCATATAAAACAGATCAGATTAGGTGAATATATGACAATTTACTAACTTCCGAGCGCGCAGTGAGACAACACATGCGCTCTCAAAACCGGTCTCGGGTGCGCTCAGTTCCTTCTCTGCTCGCGGCTCGACCTGCTCATTCCACGCTCAACACCAGCTGTGCTGTGCGCTCCCTTGGCTGTTTCTCTGCGAGCGTCGCGTGAGAAGAGTTTTTCAGGGTTGAGCTCGGATTGGTTCCTGCGCGCTCAACCAGAAGGCACAAATATCGATCCATTATATATTCGGGGAAATATAGGCGGCGGCAAGGGCTATTATAGACGGCGATTTGCCGCCATTGATCGGCTACTTTTGACTGCCCTGAGGTCTGTGATATTTTAGGTGCTAAGCCATTCAGGGATTTATAGACTAACAGAAGAATTTTAAAGTCTATTCTCTGAGATACAGGGAGCCATTGTAAGGACTTTAGAACTGGGGTTATGTGCTCTACTTTCTTAGTCTTAGTGAGGACGTGGGCAGCAGCATTCTGGATCAGCTGCAGCTGTCCGATCCGCTTTTTAGGCAGGCCTGTAAAAACACTGTTGCAGTAATCAATTTGACTAAAAATAAACGCCTGGATTTTTTTCCAGATCCTGCTGAGACATCAGTCCTTTAATCCTAGAAATGTTCTTCAGGTGATAGAAAGCCAACCTTGTAAATGTCTTTAAATGCTTTTGGAGGTTCAGGTCTGAGTCCATCACTACTCCCAGATTTCGGGCCTGATCAGTGGTTTCTAGCTGAAGCGACTTAAACTGTGTGCTAACTTTTGATCTCTCCTCTATTGATCCAAAGATTATTACTTCAGTTTTGTTTTTATTCAATTAAAGAAAATTTTGGCACATCCAGGCATTAATTTCTTCTAGGCATTTACTCAGTGCCTGAACTGGTTTATAGTCACCTGGTGACATGGTGATGTAAAGCTGCGTGTCGTCTGCATAGTTATGGTAGCTGATGTTTTTTATGATCTGAGCTAGGTACAGTATTGGGTCCTTCTTGCCGCTTTTGTAATAATATTTATTGCACATTTAAACATTATTGACAACTCAATATTGTTAGGGAAATAATATTAATATTGAAATAAGAGAGTATGTTAGTGTCAGGATGCAGCCTGAAGGTCGCCGGCTCGGAAAGGTTCAACTCCAGCTCAGTCCACAGCCTGAAACTCTGTTCCAGCTCAGCCCGCAGTCAAGGGCTCGCCCACTTCGGCACTCTGCTTTGGTCTCAAGTGCTCGACTCCTGGGTTCCGTCCTGGTCTTAAGTTCTCGGCTCCTGTGATCCGTCCTGGTCTCACGTCATCGGCTCCAGTGTTTCTTCCTGGTCAGTCTCTCCGCGCTGTACCTGCCGGCCAGCTTCTGCACCCTACAACTCTGCTTGGTAATAGACTCTGGTCCCTCATGTCATCCATCATACACCGTGTGCAATAAACTCTCTTAAAAAACAAGTTCTGTGTGTGCGTGCTGTGTCCGGGTTCATCCTAAGACAAATCATGACATTACGAGCCGGCCAAAAGGATGAACCCGAGCACGCACAGAGCTTGGTGCAGAAGCTAGCAGGATCTGCCCCGCCTCTGGATATGCTCCGCCTCAGCTCGGGGACTTCATGGATGCCATCCGCCTCTTGATCAGCTCCGCCTGGATCGCAGTCCACGGTGCCCCGCCTCTGGTCCGTCTCGCCTGGGTTGCTGTGCTGCGACGCCTCGCCTCTGGTTTCGTTTTGCCTGGGTCGCTGTGTTACGACGCCTCGCCTCTGGTTCGTCTCGCCTGGGTCGCTGTGCTGCGACGCCTCGCCTCTGGTTCGTCTTGCCGGGGTCGCATCTGCGACGCCCTGCCTCTGGCTCTGTTCCCCAGGGTCGCTCTCCGCGAGGCCTGCCTCTGATGCTGCCAAGCATTTAAAGACGGCGCTTCAAGTTGTCACTGCCCAGCGTGACTGTTGCCGCTGCCCAGCATGTTAAGACTTTGCTGCCCAGCGCCTTCTAGTTTCTGTCTTTTTTTTTTTAGTTATTTTTTGGTCCTTGTGTTTTGAGTTACTTAACATTACTTAGTTTTGGAGTATTTCAGTGCTTCTTAGATTTCTTAGAGTTCTTTAGTTCCTGTCTTGCTTTGTGTTCTAGTTCTGCTTTTGTTTTCTAGTTCCTACTTTAGTGTACTTGGTCCTGCCCCAGTTA
Organism: Fundulus heteroclitus; assembly: GCF_011125445.2. Taxonomy (NCBI): domain Eukaryota; kingdom Metazoa; phylum Chordata; class Actinopteri; order Cyprinodontiformes; family Fundulidae; genus Fundulus; species Fundulus heteroclitus. The sequence continues at coordinate 178,266 of NW_023396560.1, read as the reverse complement.
TTTTTTTCCCCCTAGTGACACGTAAGTTTTCTAGTTTTGTCTCAGTCCTGTAGTTCCTGTCTCACTCCTGTAGTTGACTGTCTCACTCCTGTAGTTCCTGTCTCCGTCCTGTAGTTCCTGTCTTACCTCTGTGTTTAGTCCTCTAGTTTCAGTTTAATTTACTAGTCCCTGCGTTGTATGGGTTCCTGCGCTCTATGGGTTCCTGCGCTCTCCCTGCGCTCATTAAGGTCCCTGCGCTCGATAAGGTCCCTGCGCTCATTTAGGTCCCAGTGCACGCAAGCCGCTGTCTGTGCCCTCTGACGCTTCCGGTCTGTCGCTGCCCAGCGTCCTTCTGTCCTTGTTCCCTAGCGTGTTAGGATGCCCTCTGTCCCCTGGCTTGTTAGGACGCCCTCTGTCCCCTGGCGTGTTAGGACGCCGGCGTTCCCTGATGTTTAGATTGCTCTGTTCCTGCCGTGTTAGAACGCCCTCATTTCCTGGTGTTCAGATTACTTTGTTTCCTGGCATGTTAGAAGCCCTCTGTTTCTCTGCCGTTTAGATTTCTTGGTTCCCCAGTGTTCTCTAGCCTTTTAGCTCCCCAGTGTTCTTTAGCTTCTTTAGTTCCTCAGTGTTCTCTAGCCTCTTTGGTTCCCCATTGTTTTTTTTAGCTTCTTTGGTTCCCCAGTGTTCTTTAGCTCCTTTAGTTCCCTAGTGTTCTGTTTTTTGACCCTGTTATTCAATGAGATGAGCAGCGAACAGAAAGCATTGCTGCTGCGCACTGAAGTGTGTTGGTTGTCCTGCGGCAAAGTATTAACAAGACTGTTTCGACTGTGACACAAGCTTAAGCAGTTTGATTTAGGACAATCCGATTAATTTGGCTCTTAGTCTGCATGGTAACAACTTTCTAAAGAGGGCTGTCTACTGGTAGACATACTTTCTGCTCTGAATGAACTGAATCTAAGTCTGCAGGGAGGCAGTGTTACCATGTTCAACACACAAGACAAGATCGAAGCGTTGATGAAGAAGCTGGTTCTGGGTGAGCTGTGTGAGTGAGACCACACTCCTGTGTTTCCCTATGCTTCACGAGATCTTGGAGGAAAATGACGTGCACCTGGGTGAGCATGTGAAAAATCTCATAATTGAGCACCTCAACCAACTTGCTGATCAGCTACTGCAATACTTCCCACCTATAGACTCCTCTTGTGCGTGGACTCGCAACTAGTAGTAGTCTCCCGACTACTATTATACATGTTATATAAGTTCATGAAAGTTGCACTATTTTGGCGTTTGAGAGGCAAAACTCAGGGTTTAAAAGAGATTATTCAATTAGTAATGTAATTTTACTGTCTTACTGTTGCACTACTATTATACATGTTATAATTTCCCTAATGTTGCACTATTTTGGCCTTTGAGAGCCAAAAGTTTATTCAACTATTGTCACCCATTCCAGGTAGGCAATAAAAAGTTCTACTACCCTAAGTAGTACGCAGTTCTTCATATATACACACATACATCAATTCAAACAGATGGTATCGGTATGGTATCGGCCAATACTGCACAGCCAGGTATCGGGTATCGTATCGGGGCCAAAAACTGGCATCGGAGCAACACTACTCGCAACCCATTTGAATTTTGCTCCCAGTCCCACAGCGGTCATTTCATGAGCAGAAACAGCTGATCGAGCACTGCAGTTGCAGTTCAAACGAAAGCCACTTGAGGATTTTTGGACTGAGTCAATCCCATCATATACAATCCTGGCAAAGCAGGCCTTGACAGTTCTGACACCCTAAGCTACAACGTATCTATGCAAGGCTGGTTTCTCTGCTGTGGCAGCAGTTAAGACTAAACATCGGCAAAGAATAGATGCTGTTGAGAAAGATTTGAGGCTTAAACTGTCATCAATTGCGCCAAACATTAGAGAGCTTTGTGCCAAGATACAGGCCCACCTGTCACATTAATATGGGTAAGTAGTTGACCAGATTGTTTTGATATTATTGTTGCAGACATACGCGTCGATTTATATTTTTGCCCAAAATAAATAAATACCATCATAAAGATGCCCCTCTCTGAACATCTGATTGTACAAAGAATTTCTTTTTTTTGGTAATTTATGATGTAGCCTATTGTGATGGACCAAACACCCAGAGGAGCGCTGTGCTATTGTGGAATGTATTAACTTTGATCTGTTTTTATACACTCGTATTAAGGTTTGATATGTTTTATATGCTTCTATATGCTTTTATATGCTTCAAAGTAGAATGTGAGTAGATTAGGGTAAAATGCGCTGTTTGTGCAAAGTAGCAGAAGAGAGTCTCAAGGCCAGGTCAGCAACTAGCAGAAATGTGCAGCACCTACACACAAAAACAGACTTCTTGACTATGTTCACGCACAGTGCTGCAATACTTTTTGTGATTCAGACAGGTTCAGTTAATTTTAAAGATGCGGTTTTAGTGTGTATTCAGACAGGGACATGGCAGCATGCAGCAGTTCTTGCTCCGTTCGCTTTTTAACTTTCTTTTAACTTTATCACTTTTCTTTTTTTTGATTGCTCTTGTTTTTTCACAGTAACTCTGTAAAGTACTGTCCTCTCTATCGAGACCGTTCTCATAGAGTTTTCGCGTTTCTTTGTGCTGTTTTTTTATCATGCCGTGCTCACCGGGACACGCTCATTTTTTTACACTGGAGAACAACTCAGAGCGCTAATGCCGACCGGCGCTGTAGCCAGACCAGCTGGAATACCACCCTAACTCTGAAAGAAAACACGCCATGGTTACAGAGGAGGAGAACAACATTGGGGGAAGAAAGGAGGGTCGAGACGAGACGGGCTTATTGAAAGGAGAAGATTCAAGCGGTGTCTCCCCTCTGTTATTATGGGTAATGTTCGCTCTTTATACAACAAAATGGAGGCGCTAACGCGGAGCCAACCGGAATACCGTGAATTTAGTCTGATGTGTTTCACCGAGAAATGGCTGACATTACGGACCAGATTGTCCCCGTGGAGGGCTTTCACATCGTCCGTGCCGACCGGGACACCAAGAGCGGTAAGCGGAAAAGAGGGGGGCTTGCCATTCTAGTAAACAGTAGATGTTGTTACCCAGGTCACATCACCACTAAAGAACAGCTCTGCAGTCCGGATGTTGAAATGCTGGTCGTTGGTCTCCATCCCTACATGCTACCTAGAGAGATCCCCCATGTTATAGCTGTTGTCCTGTACATACCTCCGTCTGCAAATCCAACATCTGCCTGCAACATCATACACTCCTCCATTTCCAAACCACAGACCCAACATCCTAATGCCCTCATCGTCATGCCGGGATACTTTAACCATGAACTTTCTTCACCTTGAAGAAAGTTCTGCCAACCTTCAAACAGTATGTGAGCTGCCCTACCAGAAGAAAGAGGACCCTGGACCTGATGTATGCTAACATTAAAGATGCATACATCTCCACTTCTCACTCCCCTCTGGGCAGGTCAGCACAACCTGGTTCACCTCAAACCATGTTATGTGCCACTAGTGAAGAGGAAGCCTACGAACACAAGGACTGTGAGGAGGTGGTCGGAGGAGGCCTATGAGGCACTGCAGGCCTGCTTTGAGGTGACTGACTGGTCCGCACTATGTGAGCCCCACGGGGGAGACATCGATGGTCTCACTGAGTGCATCACTGACTACATCAACTTCTGTGTGGACTGCAATGTCCCAGCTCGGACTGTCACCTGTTACAGCAACAATAAACCATGGATCACCAAGGACATAAAGGCCATTCTGAATGAGAAGAAGAGGGCATTCAGAGATGGCAACCGTGAAGAGATGAGAAGGGTGCAGGGAGTACTCAAGCGTAAAATCAAGGAGGCTAAGGACAAATACAGGAGGAAGCTGGAGAATAAACTCCAGACCAACAACGTGAGAGATGTGTGGAGTGGGATGAGAGCCAACACAGGGTTCCAGAAGTCCACTGGCATGGGGTTGGAAAGTCACGTGGACCGGGCCAATGAACTGAACTTATTTTTAACAGGTTTGATACTGCGGCCCACCCCTCACAACTCTCTGCTGCTAACTTGCCTGCAAGGCCCAGTCCACATCCCCCCCACTCCTCCTCCTCCTCCTCCTTACAGACCATAGATATCCATAATAAAGGCTAGATGTCTCGTCCGCGCTGCTGGCCAATGGGGGTCGACGTCCGCACGTGGCGGCCATCTTGCCACAGGCAGCTCGCTCATTCGTAACATTGTGTTTCAATGGCGCATGTACTTAAATAACCATAACTTCCTCAATTGTCTAACGATTCTCAAACTGTTTGGTTTGTTAAACAAAAGTCAGACATGTAGTTATGACACTGCACACTTATGAATAATTATAACCATGGAATTTCATATAAAAAGAACATTGAATAGAACATACAGGTGCAATAAATATACAAATGCACAAGGTATTTATGTTAAATCAATATATGCTATTAAAACTCAATGGCAACATTATATATATATATATATATATATATATATATATATATATATATATATATATATATATATATATATATATATATATATATATATATATGTGTGTGTGTGTGTGTGTATATATTATATATACACATATATATATATGTGTGTGTGTATATATATATATATATATATATATATATAAATAAACACTTTTATTAGGGTGTGATTAATTATTCCACAGTTCTAATTTATTTATATTTACATACATACTTTTATAATATGAATATTACTGTTATAATAAAATATGAAATACTGACAAAAAAGGCTTATTGTGTGGCAACCTCTTGGTGTAGAAGCATAATCCAGGTTTCAAATTATATATAATTGTGTATATATATATATATATATATATATATATATATATATATATATATGTAGCATGTAGCATGAAGCATGTTGAAATCCCCACCTACACTACTGTGATGGTATACACATGGAAGACAGAGATTTAAAAAATGACCCAAAAAACATAGCTTGGCTAATGCCCTTTGAAAAGGACGGTTTTATTGAGCTTCTGTTGCATGTTGTTGCTCTGTAAGCTAAGGTTAGTTATTTTGGCAATGTGGTGCAGCCTTAACTTAAAAAACAAGGACACAACCAACGTTAACAGCGTATGGTGGTGGCTGTCTATGCCATACTGTGTTTCTCCGATGTGCTCTCTGAGCACAAACACATCCTCTGACCCTATCCTCTTCCGTACAATGTACACGACCTCTTGCACTTTGATAGGCTGTGATCATCTGGTACATGAGGTCTGACGAATGACCCACTCTGCTGCCCTGACTACCATCACTGTGCCTTCTGATGGAATCACCAGACCTCCGGGGTTTTTTAACTTCAGCAGGTGGTAGCTCTGGTCCTTGATGGCAGATGCAGCATCTGTTACCAAGCTGGCATGGCAGACATCACAGGACAGCTTTTTCAGAGCCCGTCGCTCAACAAATCCTGAAATAAGAGTTGGTATATTAAAATAATTTATAATAACCATGGGGAAATTAGGGGAACATTTATCTTTTTGGACCATTGTGAGATTGATTTCCCTCAAATTTACACCAAAGAGTAATTGTCATACAATCGTTATTGGTGTCAGTAAAATCTATATAATTGACCAGTGGTCTCAGCCTTGATAACTTGCGCAAGTAGCCGTGATGCGCAACTATGCTGCATGATTAAGTTATTTTTCAACAAGAAAATCTGCAATTTTGACATGTTCATGCATCAAGAATTATAGCCACGTTCATAACGTTTGTAAGAAACCAAACTGTTTGTAAATCCGTCAAGAATTCAATGAGATAAGAGTATTTGTGTTCGTGCTGATCACTCACCTTACATAAGGTACCACAGAGCACGCCAGAAAGCTTGCCTGAGGCAAGATGGCCGCCGGTGATGACGTTTGAGACTCCGCCGTAAGACATCTAGCCTTTATTATGGATATCTATGTTACAGACCCCGTCTGCTCCTCACCACCCCAATCCACATCCACCAAATCCACCCCTCCTCCCTGCTCACGTCCTCCACGATCTGAGGTCCTCACCCCTCCCCCTTCAGTTGCCACTACAGTGTCCTTCACTCCTGACATGGTGAGAACACAGCTTACCAGACTGCACTCCGGCAAAGCTGCAGGCCCCGATGGTGTATTCCTCAGGGTGCTCAAAGCTTGTGCCGACCAGCTGTCTTCAGTCTGACCATGCACCTCCAGAAAGTCCCCATGCTGTGGAAAACGCCATGCCTCGTTCCTGTGCCAAAGACGCTGCGTCCCAGTGGCCTTCAGGACTACAGACGGGTAGCACTGACGTCCCACATCATGAAGACCTTTGAGAGGCTAGTCCTGGAGCAGCTAAAGCCGGGCGTACACTGTACGAGTTTTTCAGTCGTGGTACTTATATACATCTCAAACTGTGCGACGGAACCGCGGGGTTTAAAAAGTTCACCGCTCACGATCTGTGCGGCGCGACGCTCGGACGAGACCGGACTGCTCACACTGTACGTCGTGTCCCCTCTGGGACCGCTCACTGTGGTGGCAGAGGCAGGCGATCGACGGTAGGTGACAGGGACCCAGAGCAGGGGTTTGAGCCCAGCTCTCCAGCTCCCGCAGGAGGCACCGGGCGTCGGGGGAACGGAGGGGAGAGAGGAGAGACGAGACGCACCGGCGGCCGCGCGGCACGGCAGGTCGCCCGAACCGCAACCCCCCCCCCCCCCCCCCCCCCGCGAGCGGAGGAGTACAGAAAACAGGCGGCCACCGCGGACCGCGCAGGAGTGCTGAAACAGGCGGCGGACCGCAGAGGAGTGCCGAAACAGGCAGCCAGCGCGTTGCGCTGACCTGACGGCTCGCCCTCCCCAACACCGGCCGGAGGTTGCTTCAGGGACGCCCGCTTCCCTCCCTCTGCTGGCGGGGACGGAGAGGAGGGGAGGGCGCCCCCTCGTAGCTCTGCTTGAACAGCAGGATGCGCTCACGAAAACCTCACGACAGCCGACTGAATTTCAAACATGTTTGATTTTCACGATCGTCCGATTCCTGATCGGGAGGTAGTCGTGAGAAGCCAGTCCCCCCTCCTCCCCCCCTCTACGATCAAGCTGAAATTCTGCCCGATTCAAAAAATGCTCGCACGACTGAAGAATCGGCCCGAAAAGGGGGAAAACTCGTACAGTGTACGCCCGGCTTAAGGCCCATGGTCAGGCCCTTCACTGATCCCCTACAGTTCACCTACCAGCCCCGCCTGGGAGTTGAGGACAGCATCATCTTCCTGCTGAACAGAGTCTACACTCATCAGGACAAGCCGACGAGCACTGTGAAAATCATGTTCTTTGATTTCCCCAGTGCCTTCAACACCATCCGCCCGGCTCTACTGGGTGAGAATATGACGGTGATGCAGGTGGAGGCCCCCATCGTGTCCTGGATTTTTGATTACCTGACGGGCAGACCACAGTATGTACGTCTACAGAACTGTGTGTCTGACAGGGTGGTCAGCAACACTGGGGCTCCTCAGGGGACTGTCCTCTCCCCCTTCCTCTTCACCCTTTTCACCTCAGACTTCAACTACTGCACTGAGTCCTGCCACCATCAGAAGTTTTCTGATGACTCAGCAATAGTTGGCTGCATTGAAGGGGGTGATGAGAGTGAATAATCAGAATCAGATATACTTTAATAATCCCAGAGGGAAATTACTTATAGGACAGTGGTGGGCAACTTTGTCGCTTCGAGTGAGCTGAACTATCTGCAGCTCAACGTGACAAAGACTAAGGAGCTAATAGTGGATCTGAGGAGGACAAAAACACCTGTGACCCCTGTTTCCATCCAGGGGGTCCCTGTAGACACTGTGGAGGAGCATAAGTACCTAGGAGTGTACTTTAACAATAAGCTCGATTGGACCAGAAACACAGAGGCGGTCTACAAAAAAGGCCAAAGCCGACTCTTTTTCCTGAGGAGGCTAAGGTCCTTTAACATCTGTGGGACGTTGCTGAGGATGTTTTATGAGTCTGTTGTTGATAGCACGATCTTCTTTGCTGTTATATGCTTGGGCAGCGGGCTGTGGACAACAACAGACTAAACAAAGTGATCAGGAGGGCGGGTGATGTTGTGGGGGAGGAGCTGGACACTCTGACGACCGTGGCAGGGAGGAGGATGCTGTCCAGGCTACAGTCCATCTTAGACAATGTCTCACACCCTCTCCATGACACACTGACCCAGCAGAGGAGCTCCTTCAGCAGGAGGCTCCTCTTACCCAGATGCACCACAGAGCGCCACAGGAAATCATTCCTGCCTGTGGCCATCAATCTTTACAGCGCCTCCCTCAGTTATAATAACACCCCCCCCCCCATGTAACTGACATTTATGCATTCTTTGCACTGTTGTTGCACAAGTCATATCACTTCACTTAGATTTCCAAGGTGAAGTAATATGACTATTGTGATATGGTATTACCTTGTGTGGAATGTTGTAATTATACATATAACAATGTGTGTATTCTGGAGCATGTAACAAAAATAATTTCCACCTGGGGTTATTAAAGTATGTCTAATTCTGATTCTGGTCGGATAGAGGGTGAAAAGAAAAGAAACGGAGACAGGACGGTGCCCTGGGGGCCCAAGTGCTACAGAGTGCCACCTCTAACTGACAGCTATGCAGCCACACGCGCTGAAGGCGGTCAGTGAGGTAGTTGATGGTCCTGTCAGCAAGATGTTTGTCCACTCCAGCGTCCTCCAGCTTCCCCCTCAGCAGCACCGGTCTGATGGTGTTGAAAGCGCTATCGGACTATCTCTGAGCCTATCGGACTATCTCTGAGCCTATCGGACTATCTCTGAGCTGCAATCTGCACACACAGAGGGTGTTTTCATCATTGCTGGGGATTTTAACCAGGCAAATATGAAAACTGTTCTCCCTCATTTTTACCAACACGTGGATTTTGCCACTTGGGGAGAGAACACTCTAGACTTAGTCTACACAAATATAAAAGGAGCATTCAGAGCAGCCCCCCGCCCCCACCGGGGCTCTTCAGACCACCTTTCTGTGATGCTAATTCCTGCATACAGGCCCCTGCTGATCAGAGCAAAACCAACAGCGAGGCAGGTGAGGGTGTGGACTGAGGGAGCAATGGAGGCGCTCCAGGACTGTTTTAAGTGCTCTGACTGGAACATGTTCAAAGCTGCTGCAACTTATGAGGACAAGATCAACATTGATGAGTACGCCATGACTGTGTCAGCCTACATCAACAAATGCATTGAGGACGTCAGCACCACCAAGACCATCATCACCCGAGCCAACCAACGACCCTGGATTACTGCGGAGGTCCATCAAGCGCTAAAAGCACAGAACTCAGCCTTCAAGTCTGGTGACAAGGAGGCATTGAGGACAGCGAGAGCCAACCTGAACCGTGCCATCAGGCTAGCAAAGCGGAACCACAGTCAGAAAATCCAGGAGCTTTTCCATGACGCCAGCAACACCAGGAGCATGTGGAAAGGCATCCGGGCGATCACTGAATACAACACGCCCTCCCCCCCGGTGGGTGAAGTTGATGCTGACTTCCTCAATGGACTAAATAACTTCTTTGGGAGGTTTGAGGCACTAAACAGCACTCCAGCAGTGAAAGCTGTTCCCCATCAGGAAGAGGAGGTCCTCTGCCTTGACACCGCCGACGTGTGGAAGACTCTGAGGAGAGTCAACCCGCGGAAGGCCCCAGGCCCCGACAACATACCTGGGCGGGTGCTCAAGGAGTGTGCAGGTCAGCTGGCTGGTGTCCTCACAGACATTTTTAACACCTCGCTGGACCAAGCCATAGTGCCAGCATGCTTCAAGTCTGCCTCCATCATTCCGGTGCCAAAGAAACCTCAAGTCACCTGTTTCAACGACTACCGGCCTGTTGCACTGACTCCCATCATGATGAAGTGCTTTGAAAGGCTGGTAAAGGAACACATCGTCTCCAGTCTCCCCCCAACACTCGACCCGTTCCAGTTTGCCTACCGACGGAACCGCTCCACTGAGGACGCCATCTCCTCTGCTCTTCACCTGAGCCTGGCACACCTGGAGGAGAAGAACATGCATGTGCGGATGCTGTTCCTGGACTTCAGTTCAGCGTTCAACACCATCATCCCACAACATCTGGTGGGAAAACTGGAGCATCTGGGCTTCAACACACCCCTACGAAACTGGCTGCTAGACTTCCTCACCAACAGACCTCAGTCAGTCCGGGTCGGACAGAACACCTCTGATGTCATCACCCTCAGCACGGGCTCCCCTCAGGGCTGCGTCCTGAGCCCCCTGCTGTTCACCCTGATGACACACGACTGCATCCCCAGGTTCACCACCAATCACATCGTGAAGTTTGCAGACGACACAACGGTGGTGGCCCTGATCAGAGACGACAACGACCAGGACTACAGAGAGGAGGTGGAGCAGCTGGTGGACTGGTGCAGAGACAACAGCCTGATCCTGAACGTGGAGAAGACGAAGGAGATCATCGTCGACTTCAGGAAAAAACGGCCTCACCAGGCTCCACTGCTCATCAACAACTCAGTGGTGGAGGTGGTCAGCAGCACCAAGTTCCTGGGGATGAACATCACGGACAACCTCACCTGGACTGTGAACACCACGTCACTGGTGAAGAGGGCACAGAAGTGACTGTACTTTCTGCGGATGATGAGGAGAGCCCGCCTGCCCCCGCCCATCCTCACAACCTTCTACAGAAGCACCATAGAGAGTATTCTGACCAGCTGTCTCTCTGTGTGGTGTGGAGGCTGCAGTGCCTCCGACTGGAAGAACGTGAGGAGAGTGGTGAGGACAGCAGAAGGGATCATCGGGGCTCCTCTTCCCTCCATTAAAGACATTTCATCGCAGCGCTGTGTGTCTCGAGCCCGTAACATCATCAGGGACCCCTCACACCCCCACCATAGACTATTCTCCCTGCTGCCCTCTGGAAAGAGGTTCCGCAGCATCCGCTGCAGGTCCACTAGGTTCTGCAAAAGCTTTTTCCCTGCTGCCATCAGACTGTTGAACTGCTGAAGTATAAAAACGGACTGTGCACCACACTCGACTCGCTGATTTGCACATTTGCACATTTGTATCGTATCCTGCAAAATTGCTGCTGCACCTTACCCAGAAACGTACTGCAAAACTGTTTACAATGCAACTGTCTACTTTTAAATCACTGCTGCACCTTACTGCATATTTGTTTACATTTGTTTTACACTGTTTACATTTCAACTGCCTACTGTTCACTGCTGCACTTTATCCGGAAGTCAATTGAAACTTATCCTGTAAGTGACTGCGATTTATCACTGCACTTTATCCTGTACTGTAATTCACTGTCAGGTATCCTGTAGAGTTACTGCAATCTTTCTGAGCTGTGTGAAAACGAAATTTCGTTCTGTATGCACTCTGTGTATACAAAATGACAATAAAGAAAGTCTAAGTCTAAGTCTAAGAAGTCAAAGAACATGACTCTCACAGCGCTCCCGGTGGTCTCCAGGTGGATGAGCAACCGCTGCTGCAGGTAGATGATGGCATCCTCTACTCCGATGTTGGGCCGGTAGGCAAACTGCAGCGGGTCCAGGGTGGGGCTCACCCCGGTGCGTAGGTAAGTAAGGATGAGGCGCTCCATGGTCTTCATCAGGTGGGAGGTCAGAGTGACTGGTCTGAAGTGGGCCAGTTCCCTGGCGTGCGGTGTTTTGGGAACCGGTACCACACAGGAGGTCTTCCACAGGGTGGGGGCCACCCCCAGGCTATGGCTCAGGTTGTAGATGTAGCTGAGGACCTCACAGAGCTCATCAGCACAGGTTCTCAGCAGCCTTGGGGGGATGTCGTCTGGTCCTGAGGCTTTCCTCTGTTTCAGCTTCTTCAGCTGACCTCTCACCTGCATTGGTGTGACTGTGAGGGGGGAGTAAGGCAGGACTAAGTGGTGTGAATGGGTCGGTGGTTGGTGAGAGTGGCGGCGGGGGTTGGTCTCTGGGGGGCTGGAGGTTGGAGACGTATGGAGAGTTGAGGGCAGGGAGGAGGCCAGTGTGAGGGGAGTCAAACCGGGCGAAGAACCTGTTTAACTCATCTGCAAACTTGGTGTCACTGTCTGCAGCCCTGCTGGTCCTCTGCCCAAAGCCGGAGATGTTCTTCAGACCTCTCCACACATCTCTGTCATTGTTCTGCGCCAGCTGCTCCTCCATCTTCCTCCCATAGTCATTCTTTGCAGCCCTGATCCTCCATTTCTTACTGTTAGGATGAAGACATCACCATGCATCGCAAAGACCAAAATCGCTGATGTGTTGTTAGATTACATGTAATGAATAAGTCCCTGTTGTATACAACCTGTCTATTTCCTCGTTTAGACCAAAGTTGAGGTCACTTCCAATAATTAGAGAACAATCCCCATGTTTTGAAAGTGCATGGAAAAATTGTGGAAAAATAAGGGGTCATCAACATTTGGGCCATATATACTAACAATAAATAACTTTTGGTAATGAATAGATATTTTTATTATCATGAATCTACCTAGAGGATGTATAATTTTGTTTAATATTGTGTTGTTTTTTGGACTAAAATTTCTAGACCTCTCTGTCTAAAGTTATAGCAGGCCGCAAACACATTTGGGAACTCAGATGAGTTAAGATCGCTTACAGTTGTGGCTGATTTATGAGTTTCTTGCAATAAGACATCTGCCTTTAATCTTTTAAGCTGGTTAAATATCTTTCTCTCTGGTGCCAGCTCCATGCACATTCCATGTCAATAACCTTAGATTCACCATAGGTGTGAGTGAGAAGCTGAAGCTGGAAAGTGCATGTCCCTATAGAGATTATACATAGATCCACACTCCAAGATCCTACATGTGTTAGAGAGGGCAGAGGGATGTGTTCAGGGATGGGGAGGAATGACCAGGGCACAACATGCCCTCTCAGGAAGCCAGTTTCCCCACTGGCTCCAATAGGCAAATATAATTCATCAAAAGACCTTTATACTGATTAATACTGAGAATGTATTTATTTATTTATTGCTTTTCCAATAAATGAGGATAGTTTTCTTAGGAATACAGTTAGGGATACAGATAGGGGCAGTGAAATCCATGCAAACAGATTTTTTTCCCAAGGTGCTATCATCCAAGTTACTCAACCAGCAAACTCAGGGGGAAGGTGAAATTTTACATCTCAGACACTTAGACAAGTCTTCAGATATCTGGCCCCAGAATCTCTGAACAGACATGCATAACTACAGTGTATGAATGTAGTTGCTTGTGCACTGTGAACAGATATTAGAGTGTGCAAAACCCACCCTGAATAATCTTTGACCTGTATAGTGTACTCTATGAAGGATTTTGTATCGTATTGGTTGTAAATTCAAGTTTCTTGTCATTTTGAAAGTTCTTAAACATATCTGAGCCCAGATGTTTCGTTCAAAGCTAACTGATTAAACGGCCTCCAATTTGAGAATAGGGAGAGATATTGAATCATCTATTTTAGACAGCGTTCTGTATAATTTGGACAATAATTTTATCTGACCATGCTGTCAGAGAAGAGCTGATGTTGATATTTTTTACAGCATGCATGCCATCTTATGTTTGAGCTAATTAATGGCAAATCGGAGATCTTGATATCATCACATCACATTCATTCATCCATCCAGACAGACACACTCAGAAGAGTTTGACTGCCTGCTAATGAGGCAGTTTGACAATTTGATTTAGGTGTTTAGGGCAAGGTAAATTAATTTTCATGTTTTTTTGTCACATTCAACTCAGTTGCTAAAGTGATAGCATGCTTACTTTGTTTTTGTCCTTCTTCCTCATGGTTTTGTTTTCCTTGGAGGTTGGTGACTTCTGCTGAGTCGTTAGTCTTTGTTGTCTTGTGTAAAGTTTTATCCTTTCTGCTTTTATTGTTACCAGATTCTGCCTCTGAAGTCTCCTCAGGACAAGACAATGGGTCATGTCTGCTGTCAATCGTTGTTTTTAGGCGACAACCAAGAGCTGTGAAGGTAACACCCACATCAACAACAATCTTATTTTTACCTGAAGACACTTACAGACTGCAGATCTTACTGTAGTTGTCTTTTTAAATTGAATATACTGATCTTTACCATCTGTTCCAGCATCATGCAGAACATCCCCAGAGTTTTCCTTAAGACGAACATAAGATTATAAATATTTTCTCCAGTATACCAGATATGGTATTTTTCATCATTCATTTGAGGCAAAATTGGTATGTACCTTTGTTGCAGAAGCAGAGTCTGTAACACTGCAATCTGCAAGAGGACTCAGGCAGCTTTTCTCTGAAAGATAAATGAGACAAATGATTCAATGATTATTTGCATCTCAAAATCCTCCAGATTGATGAGCCTATACAACCCCCTAAGGCCCAGAAGTTTAGTTACTTAACAGATTGAAAGATTTATATCAAAAAACAATATGGTCCTTCTGATATTCATAACTTTTGCAAGAGTGAAAACCCAATTTCTCAGGCCTGGGTAAAAGAATGCATCAGATAATATGGTCCGGTTAATTCAAATCAAGAAGAAAGGCAAGAAACTAATGCAACAAATCTGATATAAATTAAAAAAAAACATTTGCACAAACCCAACTTGAAAAATTCCACACATAAATATTCAAGTTTAAAATTCAAATCATATTTTTTTTTATGTAGAGGCAAGAGAGCAAGTCTTCATTTATATATTCATGTATTACTTTTTCTCTATATTTGCTCATCATTAATAACACTAACCTGACGCCGCCAGAAAAGCTCGCGAGATCAGGATGGTCTCACGAGGCTATAATAACACCAGTTCTGTGTATCTGGTGCTGCTGGCTCCTGTTATTCTCATCACAACACTTTCACTTTCAGATTTAGAGTTTACCAGAAACTAAAATATTTGTAATGATATTTAATATTAGCATATATTTATTTTCAAGCCTTATTGGGGACCTATATTGTACAGATAAACTAAACTGAAATCTTAAGTCAGACATTTAATTCTTTAATGTTGTTAAGGATTCATTTCCATGTTAATGCCATGAGAGTTGAACTTAATAAAAATAATTCGTGACAGTTTACTTTGGTTATATGGATTTGATGTGCAACTGATGTTCTTTAGTTCTTTTTAATTTCTGTAAAACATAACTACTGAAAGTATTACCCATGTTTCTGTCCCGTATTTGTATAACATTAAAGGGAATCCTGGCACTTACCTTATTTCCATTTAAAGCACTGGTCACACCTCTGGATATGCAGTATTAATTTTCATCTAGGGTGTTTTGTGTGAGCAAACAGTTACATTTTTGTTTCTTTGGACAAGAGCCTTTTTTGTCACCCATTAGGTGTGTACTCTTCACTGCTTGTGGCAAACTTTGAATTATACTTATTTTTATCTTTTTCTTTTTTGTTTTACATAATTAAGTCTAAAGTTGTTGCTCATGTTTTTCATATTGTAGTTTTAATGTAAAACTTAGACCAAATTTTCCCAATTAAAATGTAAATTTCTGCAGCTCTTCCATCGTTACTGTATTATAGGGTGCAATAAATATTTGTCCCAAGAACGCAATATCACTCCGCTCCTTCATGTGCACAGCTCTTTCTGAAAGGGAGAACTATGCGTCTATGTTGGGAGCACAGAGTAGTCGGACTACACTGCCCTGTTTCTAACATTAAGCCAAAATAAACATAATTTATACAATGAATTAACTTACTTGGTTTTGTTGCTAGTGCGTACTGCAGGCGCACGCTGCCTTATATGAATGCACTTGTAGTTTAGACATTACAGTCAGGCAGTCTTGTAGACAGCTCAGGTGTTTGATCAGGTAGTGACACCGTGTAGCGTAATGCTCCGAATATCCATTGAACAGAGCAGCTTGGTCACTAACCAAAGTCCTACACATTTAAACATATTCTTGAGCACATAGTACCACAAAAAAAATCGGTCAGTAAGCACCACGTTAATATATATATATATATATATATATATATATATATATATATATATATATATATATATATATATATATATATATATATATATATATATATATATATATATATATATATATATATATAATACCCTGCGGCAGGACCAGGACATTTCCCGGTGGATAAGTTATGCAGCGAATTATTTTTTCCACTATTGTTGCAAGCAAAGAACGTGTTTTGTAAATGGAAATGTGAAACACACGCAATCAAGAAATGAAACTGTGAATAATGTCCAAGTAAAAAAAAAAGGTTTTAAGAGAAACATTTCTTTTCTTAGATTTTATTTTTTTCCAAAAAAATATCTTTTTGTAATTTTTCAAAATGTTTCTTTAAATTTTTTTCAATTTATTTTACTGATTTTATATTTTCAAATGTTTTCAAAATTATCTTTTTCAGATTGAGTTTTATGAATTGCATTCTTTTACAATTGTGTTTCACTGATCACATTCTCTTCACTTCTGGGAGTGGGCTTTCCTCTGGAGTGAGGACCGAAGAAATATTTTTATTGATCTATGCACGTCAAGAGCAAGAATTAAAGAGAAAGCTGAAAAGAGGAAAGCTTTGGTATTAAGACAGTAATTCTTAGTGTGAAACAAAAATAAAAATATCTTTCAACAATGTTGGTGTGAATAAATATGAAACAATAAAAAAGGTTACAGTGGAAATACGGAACAAAAAAGACCCACTTGCAATAAATACACAAACACAAAATAAAGACTTCAATAAAAATGTATAACAGAAAACAAGTTGGTTAAAAATAAGTCAGCATAAAAGCAAGAAGAAAAGTAAAACTAAAAGTGGAAGTTAAAATATATATTTTTTTGATGAATTGAACAATTGTTGAAGAAATATCTTTTTATTAGTTTGTCCCATTTAATGGCACACAAATTCATATCATTAGCTACTTTTTCAAGCAATTTTATATTATTAAGTCCTTCATTTATTTCTCTATGTATTTTTAACTATACCAGGATTGGTACGCCATACAGATAGGACACATTAAATGTAATAATGTGCAAAAATTGCAGTGTTTCCCGCAGCGCTATATTGGCGAGGCGGCCGCCTCGCCAAACTCACGCTACCGCCTCGCCAACATTCAAAAAATAAAAAAAAATAAAAATAACTCGATATGCTTGCATGTTTATTTGACGTTAACGCGTTTTTTTTGTTGTTTGTGGTTTTGCGCGCGCATATAGTCAATGGCAGGGAAAAAACAGGCAAAAACCAAAAACACATGGATACCCCCCCCCCCCCTCCAGTCGTCCGCACAAAACTTGTTGTCGTCCCCCCCCCGCTCCGCCATTTGAAGAAGGCTGTCATTTATGCTGGAGCTTTGTACATACCTTATACATTTATACAGGACCTTAATATCTGAAACAGCCAGAGCAAGAATTTTAACTGTGGAAAGCTATTGGTTAAAAAATAAAAAAATAAACATATTTTATCATTACTGAAGAAAGCCATGAAAAATATTTGCATAATGCATTGCATAAAATAAGTAAGAAAACGTAAATATTTTCTACTTCAAGAAACGTAATATTGTTGGAGCATAAAATATAAGATTAATACTTTAAATAGACTTTTCTGGAAAGAATTTAAGCCAAATAAATAAAGTTAGTAAAAATAAATATTTTTTAAACTGATTAAAACATTTTAGATCAAATCATGTTGTGGTTACTTAACTGTTATACAGTTAAACAATCCTTGAATATTTTATTCAATAGCTGTGAAATAGGAACCAATGCATTTCATTCTTTAGTTATTTTTAAGTTTACCCAAATATCGTTTTATTTACCTCAGAATATATTTCATTATCTTGCATAGACCTGCAAAATAAATCTTTTTTTGTAGCAATGTTTCAATTATCTGACAGCTGTTACACATGATGATGAAGCATCTTGACAAGGGTTCATATTCTCCCTTTCTTCATTCATATTTCATTTGCATTTTGATGCAGGTATAAAATGTATTACTGATACATTGACTGTCTAAATGTGCCTTAATCCCAAGTCTGTGACGTAAATCAGTCAAGCTTTTTTACAATTTAGTAAAATCTGCAGGACTGGATAATATTAATAAACCAGCCATTATAAGGAAACCAAAAAAATGTAAGGATTAAAAAGTAAAGTTGTGGTTTCACAGAGTTGTTTACAGTGTTCAGTGACATACTCCACAGAACCCAAGCCCCCGCCAGATCACCCCTTAAAGAATGACATACTTTAGGAACCCAGAGCCCCAGAATCACCCAGACCCACCCAGCGTCAACACACCACGAGGCCAGTCCCCCACATCTGCTGGCGCAGGACTCCCCAAGAGCATTGCAAGCGGCCGCCAGAGGCCGCCCTGAGGCCCCCCGAGACCTTGGAGCTTGACCCACCAGATACCCCACCCAGGCATCCCCCAGAGCCCCAAGACCCAGGCATCCCCCGAATCAGCCACCACACCTTACAAGACACATCCCACAGCCCCCCACACCCACCAAAGCCAATCAACGGAGCCCAGAGGGATAAATCTGATCCGGAGGCAGATGCAGTCTCAAGACCAATATGATCCAACAATAGATCTCTATACTAATTGATATTGAGAAGTTTTTTTTCTTTTCCAATTTGTGAAGATAGTTTTCTTTGCGATACATAAAGTAGTGCAAGCCATGCCATTGGGATTTTTTCCCAACGTGCTTTCATCCAAGTCACCCAGCAAGAAAACTGAGGGGAAAAGTTAAATTTTACAACTCAGGCACTTTGAAGTCCTTGGATATCTGGACCCAGAACCTCTGAACAGGTGTACATAAGCATAGTGCATGAATATATATTATCAGGACTATTGCCTGTGCACTGTGGACAGATATTAGATTGAGCAAAGCCCATCCTAAATAATCTTTTATCTGTATAGTGTACTCTATAAAGGATTTATTAGTTCTAATTTCAGGTTTCTAGTCATTTTGAAGTTTCTTAAACATATTTGAGGCCAGATATTTTGTACAAAGCTGACCGATAAATCATCTTCCCATTTTATTATAGGAAGAGATATTGAATTATGAAGTTCAGACAGTATCCTAAAAATTTTAGACAATAGTTTTGGGGGATTTAGATCCAGGAATTTGTAAACCACCTTTAATGAGCTTCAATTTATTTTTTATAATAGATTTCATTTGTTGATATTCTAAAAATGTACTTTTATTAATACCATATTATTTATTTTATCTATCAAATGTGATAAACTCAATTCCTTCAATTATATTTTCCAGGTATTCAATACCTTTACTCTTCCAGTGTGGAAAGTTTATCATATTTTTTTGTAAAATGTCAGGATCCAGATGGGTGTATGACTGCATGGGATAAGTGATGACTCTGTCATTTTAAGAAACTCCCACCATGCTGTCAGAGAAGAACTAATGTTAATATTTTTAAAGCATGTATGCAATTTTATATTTGAGCAAAGAAACTGCAAATCTGAAATCATAATATTCTTGCATATTTTCTGTTCTTTGTCTAGCCAGGGCTCATCTAAGGGATGTTTTATCCATTTAGAGAAGTATACATTATTTCATAAAATAGTCTTAATGTATGTTGCATTTCAATTACATTTTAGCAAGGGTGATCTAGTTAATTATTATAGTTCTGTTTCAGATACACTAGCCACCCCCATACCCAGGGGAGGAAACCTTGAATTTTGTTTTTTTAACTATGGAACATTTTTATTTTTTCTATGTATATTATTTTCACTCTTCAATTTATCAGCCTATTTTCAATATGTTTAATAGGTCTTTAGAATATATTTCCCAGACTTTTGTTGTGAAGCTTTCAGATATTTTTTTCAAAATGTTTCTCCTAAGTTGCACATTAGATTTCTTTAAACCTATTTAAATAATTTATCCGATACTATGTATCATGACAATATATCATGAAAACTGAAGATCTGAATAACATTTGTACTGACCTGTTTTATTGTGTTCTGCCTTTATCAACAGTTCTCTGACTTGTTCCTCTCCTCCATCCACATTGTTAAAAAGATGGATTCTCCTTGAAAAACGTTCGACAATATGTGGAAGTGCACTGGTGGTAGAATCTAAAATGAAGTCATTTAATGATATCTTTATACGATCTCCTCCTGTGAAGAGCAAGAAACTATTGTTCATCCTCTCTGGTCCAAGTACTCTCTCGGCAGCTTCCACAGCCTTCTTTTCTTCTTCAGTGAACCGACCAACTTTGATGACCACCAGGAACAGAAAAGGAGTACTAGAATCCCTGAAGACATGAAGAAAACTTGTAATCTGCTCCTCTGATCCTAATATCCCAGGAGTGTCTATCACTGAAATACGTTTTCCAAACACAGTTTCAGTTTCCATAGAGACATATTTGGTCACTGGTCCAAAGTCTGTTTCTGACTTAAACACCTTTCGTCTTAAAATGGTGTTGGCTGAAGCAGTTTTCCCAACTCCAGCTTTTCCCAGAAGGACAATGCAAAGATGATCATCCATGACAACAGCAACCTGGAGAGAAAATAGAAAGCTGTTTAGTTTATAGCAGTTTTCAAAGTATATTTATACAGAACAATTTAAAGATAATGGTAATTCAAAAATGAATGATCAAGGTGCAAGAGTTTTTATGCATTATGTTAAGTGGCTCAGGTTAACAGAAAAAAAAAAAAATTCAGTCAATAGAAAAATTCAGACAAAATTTTTAATATTAAATTACCGTAAGATGAAAATATTTTTTATTTATTTAGGGGTCTGAGTTGTAATGATTTATTTCATCTGTTTTGTTACTGTTGGCTAATTTATTTAACGTACTTGGAAGTCCATGGCTATACACGTACAGAATAATATGCCCATTCTGCTAAATACTAGAACATAGCACTTCTGTATCTCATTAAAATAGAGAGACAACTATTGTTATTGGCTTACAATGCTAATAGTAGATTGCAGTTTAACATACAAGAGTCAGTCCGACCTCTGACAACCAACAGTGCAAATTTGCTGAACCTATTGGCAATCAAAGCGCATATTGCATCCTGCTTGAAAGGCCCTTAAGGCTGGACACTCGTTGCAAACTGTTATGTCAGTTTGCAGTTGAAATGTGACACAATGGATATGCAACTAGTTACAACCTTTTCGGCATTGCAAAGTACTCCATGTGCAAGATTGCACACAAATTTTACATGGCTATGCGCTACGTCCCTCATCTGAACTGTTCCTATATGACCCATCTGATTTGGATTAAGAAGATGTTTCATGGCATATGTTAATGAGGTCAAACACCCTGCTATCCTTCTACTAAGCAAGGTTGTAGCTGGCAGGACGTTGAGACAAATGTCATCTAAAAGTGACATTAAAGACACACCAAATCGGGCTGTGGTTGTTCCCACTGGAGTCACTTTCAAAAGGATCAGATCTGAATCAGATTAAGGACCACAAATGGAAGTGGCTGGAATGTGACTTGAAAAGAGCAGATTTCGGCCAGATAGGAACATTCCCACTGGTTCTAAAATGGCTGACCAGGGGACTCATGTAAAAATTGTGTCTGTGCACAAAAAAACATGTAGCACAATGTTTAACGCACAATTTAGGATGTTTAAAAGTGAATGCTGCAAGGAAGAGTGCGGACTTCGGTAAAGTTAGAAAGATATTCACAGATTCGGCTTTTCCGGGTCAATAACTCATCGGCGGATGATTTATTCTACAAAACAGACACCTCTGTGCAGCAAGGCAGACAGTGAGCTACAAGCGTGGTTTCCTCAAAACGAGTCTTTGGTTTAAATAACGATATAGACAGGTTGAATACAACAGGGACTCAGCGTAGTTGGCAGTCAGTAAGTGTAGTCAAACAATACATGAGTGATTTTGGTTTTTGCGATGCATGGCGTTCTCTTCATCCTAATAGTAGAGAATACACTTTTTTCTCAAATGTTCACCATTCGTACTCTCGTCTGGATTACTTTCTAATAAGCAGCTCACTGCTGTCGGAAGTTTGAGAGAAGGTAATTCATCCTATTGCTCTCACTGATCACGCTCCTGTTACTCTCAACTTAATTTAAAAAAAAAATAACCCCACAAAACAAAAGCTGGAGATTTAATACATCTCTGCTTAAAGATGAAGAATTTATAAAATTCATCAAAGAACAGTGGGCTTCATACTTGGAATACAATGATCAACCAGGTACATAGGCATCGATATTGTGGGAAGCTGGAAAAGCAGTGATGAGAGGTAAAATAATTTCTTTCTCATCTCATAAAAAGAAAACAAAAAGATTCAGCAATTAGAAGAAAAACTTAAGTTACTAGAATCCTCTCAAGAAGAAGGAAAGTTAGGTCAAATCCGTGAAGTAAAATTAGAACTAAACCACTATATTGAAAAGCAAAATAGATTTCTAATACAAAGACTTCGAAAAGAATTTTTTTAACATGGCAATAACTCAGGAAGATTCCTAGCTAATCAGCTTAAAATAAATAAGGAGAAAACTACTATATTTGCAGTTACAGATTCAACTGGTAATACAGTAAGTGAACCGGAGTGTATAAATAATACCTTCCGCGATTTCTACAAATCTTTATACACGCCACAGATAAATCCATCAGAGAAGGATATCAAGCAATTTCTGGATAAAATTACACTTCCTAAATTATCAGATAACCAAAGAATGACACTGGATTCCCCGCTGACAACAGTTGAAACCCAGGAAGCTCTTAAAAGCATGCCTAATAAAAAGGCTCCAGGTCCAGATGGATTCCCCACTGAGTTTTATAAAGAGTTCTGGAATATTCTAGCCCCAATGTTCCACAGAATGTTGCAGGAAATACAGGAAAAAGGCAGATTTCCAGCTAATATGAATTCTACCACCATCAGCCTTCTGCTCAAGCCAGACAAAGATCCTATGTTGCCCACCAGTTATCATCCCATATCCTTAATTAATGTGGATATTAAGATAATCTGTAAAGCTTTTGCAAAAAGATTAGACAAAGTAACTCCTCTCATAATACATCCAGATCAAACTGGTTTCATCAGAGGAAGGCAGTCATCCACAAATACACGCAGATTACTTAATTTAATTGATTATTCTTACAGTAAAAACATTAAAACCAATATATTGTCTGTAGACGCAGAAAAAGCATTTGATAGAGTAAACTGAAAATTTTTATTCACTACTCTTGATAAATTCGGTTTTGGCAATTTTTTCATAAATTGGTTAAAAATATTATACAGTTCTCCAACAGCATGTGTCAGGACAAATAATCAAATATCTTCCAGTTTTTGTCTACAGAGGGGCACCAGGCAAGGATGCCCTCTTTCTCCATTACTTTTTTCCATCTTTATAGAACCTCTAGCAGCAACAATCAGACAAACAAAAGTTGTAAAAGGTATATAATGCATGAAAATAGAGCATAAGATTAGTCTATACGCGGATGATGTATTACTTTATCTCCAGCATTCAAATAGTTCTCTTTCACAAGTAATTAGAATACTAGAATCTTTCTCTAAAGTATCAGATTACTCTTTAAACTGGTCAAAATCTACGGTACTGTCAATTAATTGCTCTCTCGAAAACTCCCTAGATTTACAAATGCAATCAGGAAATATTAAATATTTAGGTATTACTGTGTCGTCTAAATTAACGGATTTACTTAAACTTAACCACGCCCCACTTTTATACAGGATAGAAGAGGACCTTAAAAGATGGAAATCGCTTCCAATCTCACTTATGGGTAGGGTAGCTTCAATAAAAAATGATGGTCCTACCTAGAATTAATTATTTATTTTCAATGATCCCCAATAAACCATCATCCGACTGTCATGAATCAGAGCAGAGGACCCAGAATTCAACTAGACCAGCAGAGGTTCGGTAAAAGAATATTTAAAATCCAAAAAGGGCAGAGAAACAAACAGTCCAGTTGGGCAGGCAAGGCAGGAACAGACAGAAACAGGGTGGCTCAGATCTCTGGGGACAAGGGGTCAAAAATCCAAAAGCAACCAATAAACAGAAACTTGCAGGAGGAGACTCACCCATACTCAAACAGACGACCTGGCACTGATGTCTGGTCTCAACAGTTTATATGGAGGTGGAAGCAGGTGAAACCGGTGAGAGGTGATTGCAGCAGGGGTGGAGTTAGGCAGATGTGCAGAATAAATAGACCAGACATCAGTGCTGAGGCTCAAAACAAGAACAAAAAGCTGACAAGACAAGTGGACAGAAACAAACTACACACAATCTAATAAAGAACAAAACAACAATTAGATTTGCCTAACTTCCATAACTATTACTTAGCAAATAGGCTACAATACATCTCTAAATGGATAAAAAATAGTCATCTAGATGAGCCTTGGTTAGATATAGAACAGGAAATGTGCAATAATATCATGATTTCAGATTTGCCATTTATTAGCTCAAATATAAAACGGCATACATGCTTCAAAAATATCAACATTAGTTTTACTCTGACAGCATGGTGGGAGTTCCTTAAAATGACAAAGTCATCCCTTATCCCATGCAGTCGTACACCTATCTGGAATAACCCTGATATCCTACAAAATAATAAAATGATAAACTTTACATACTGGAAGAATAAAGGTATTAAATATCTGGAACATCTACTTGACGGAACCGAGTTCATCAATTTTGCTAAACTAAATATGCAATATGGCATTAGTAAAAATAAATTCTTGGAATATGAACAACTTAAATCTATAATTAGAAATAAATATAAGCATATTAATGGTGGTTTACAAATCCCAACTAATAGATTTAAACCCCCCCCCCCCAAACTACTGTCTAAATCATTCAGGACACTGACTAAAATAGATGATTCAATATCTCTTCCTATTATGAAATGGGAAAAGGATTTATCAGTCACCTTTGAACAAAACTTCTGGGCTCAGATATGTCTAAGAACTTTCAAATTGACTAGAAACACCAACTTACAACTAATACAATACAAAATCTTTCACAGAGTACACTACACAGGACAAAGATTATTCAAGATGGGTTTGGCACAAGATGGGGGGTGGGGGGATGGACGTTCTGGTGGGCTTGTGTCTGGCCCCCTGTCCCGGTCCTGGTCCGTGTCGTCTCCCGGTGCGGGTTTCGCTTGGGGGTGGGGTTTGGGATGGCTCGTGCGGGCTGGCTGGCCAGGGTCCCCCTCTCTTATTTACTTTTTTTTTTTTTTTGGGGGGGGGGGGGGGGGGGGGTAAAGCCAGTAGGCTTGGTGGGTGGGCTGGGGGGTTGAGGTGTTGGTCCTGGTGGGTGGTTGGCTGGCTGGCCCGGGGGCCTCTCCGTGGCCCCCGGGCTACGGTGGTGCCGCTGACGAGGCCCCCTTCTCTGGGTGGGGCTTTCGGGGAGCGGGGGTGCCTATTGGAGTCAGTAGGGGAGCTGGCTCCCTGGGATGGCTTCCCAGTCCTTTGCTCCCCATCCCCGGACTCCTCCCTCTGCCTGCTCCATCACGCCGCCACACATGTAGGTCCTTGGGGAGGGGGCGTTACTGGAGGTTGCCACTTTCTGGTGACGCCTCTCTCCCCAATTTTATCATGCATCTTAGACACTTTCACTTCAAACATTTTGACAATGCACACTCATGTAGGCCATGGTATGGGGGTGGTGGGGGGGGGTGGAGGGAAGACGTCTGGGGGGGGCTTATGTTGTGTGAGCCTCACCTCGGACGGCTCCCTTCACCTCCTCTCGCACTTAGACATTGAGGGTTCTGGGCAGTTGCCCAGAGGGGGTGCGCTGGCACCAGCTTCCTTCCAGAGGGGGGGTGGGCTGTGCCGTGCACCCTCTTTGGCGCTCCCAGTTTTTAAACACACTTGAGAACAACATGCAACAACACAACATCTGAGTGGGCGTAGGGAGAATCGGGGTCTTTTGCACACCCCCGTTCTCCGACGGCGGCAAGGAGTCTGGGGCCTGGAGGAGGTGCGGGCCACATTGTCCGGGGTCTTGGCGGGGGGCTGCTATGGGTAGTCAGCGGCTTGCCAGGTCTGGGGCTCCCCCCAGGAGGGGTGGGGGGCAGCGGTGGCTAGGGTAAGGTGGGGGAGGGAGGGGGTTTATTAGGTACTTAGGGGGTGAGGGGGGTTCTGGCTGGGTGGCTCGTACGGGTCGTGTTGGCCCGCCCTCTTTGGGGGGCCCGGTCCGGGGGGCGTCTGGTCGGGGGGTGGGGCCGGGGGTCGGGCACAAGCAGTCATATAGTTGATTTGGGGTGACCCCTCCCCCCCCCTTTTGTCAGTGTTGGATGCGAGTGTTATGTGGGAATGTGTGTACAGCGTCTTTTTTTTTTTTTAAATCTGTGTGTGGTGAGTGGGGCACTAGGGAGGGATGGTGTGAATGAGTTTACCTTTTTTTTTTTTTCCAGGTATGGGTGTGGTCCGCTCCCTCTCCCAGGAACATCTCAAGTCTCCACTAGGTGCGGAGCCCATCCCCCCACGTCCTGCCCTCCTCCGCTGCGCTGTCAGGTGCCTAGGCCCTCTGGCGCATGGGTGGGCCTCGGGTTTGGGGCGGGTTCCCTGGCGTGCGGTGGCCCACTCCCGGTGGCTGCTTCGCGGGGCCGCGGGGGCGGGGCACCCCTAGGGCCTCTGGCCCTCAGAGCCCATGGACGGGACCACTTCAGCGGGGCTGGCTGCCGGCGGAGCCCACGGGCTCGTCCCCGCGGCTCTTGGGGGCGTCGCCATTGCGGTGGCTGGGGGATTTCCTCTTCCATTGGGGGGGGTTGCAGATATCCTGTGTCGGCCCCTCCTGGGTGCCCTGCTTTGGGGGCCCCTTTGGGAGTCCAGGGTTATGGGTCCCCTGACTCCTGCCTCTGTGCTCGGGGAAGGCGGGCCTTTGGTTCTCCACAATCACTATCAAGCTATTTCCTTCTGGATAATTTACACCTAAACTAGTGCACTCTCACAAACTCCCACAGGTGCTGGGTCCCAGGTATTAAATGTTCACTTATATACAGAAAGCTTAAAATTTATTTATTTATTTATGTTCTTTCACTTTCTTTTTTCAGGTATCACATTACACATGTCAGCTTAAATAATAATACATATGATTTAGCAATGGCATCTAGGTGTTATTCGATTGTATCTGTTGCTTTATGTCTGTTGGTTGTGCTGTTCTTTTTGCATCTCTCTTTCCAGGTGATGGAGCAGACAGAGAACGTTTTATTACTCTCTCCCTTTTATCTCTTCTTTCTTTCACCTCTTCTCTTTTTTTCTCTCTCTTCTTGTTCTTCCTTTACTCTCCCATTGTAGTGTCCATATAATTTGAATTTCTCCCGGCAGGAATCACAATAAAGCTATTTACAAGCATAAATCAAGCGGAGCATTATGGCGAAAGCTGTTCGCTCCACTTGTAAAAGCAAAATCTGTCGAGCTCTATCTGGCATTGAGACATCAATTCCTATTGCCACATTGCTAGACAGGACACTGGGGAGGGAAAAAACAAAACAAAACAAAAAACGAGTCTCCCACCGCGCTGGGAGAATTACATTGGACTCAATGCAGAGCTCGCTGCTCCGCAGATGCTTAGGGGCCATCTCCAAGTTGCAACCCCAGAAACATAATCATAGGGAAATATTAAAAAGCGTCACCGAGGAGAGGTGGATTATTATGAGGTGCCCCCAGAGACATAAATCAAAATTAACTTCCATATACACATGTTAAATTAAACTCTTCCATATAATATAGTGAAAACCGTGCATAAACACTAGTGAAAAGCTCTCACATACACTAGTGAAAACATTTACCTCTTATATAACCTACTGAAAACCTTGCACAAACACTAGTGAAAAGCTCTCACATGAACTAGTGAAAACATTTACCTCTTATATAACCTATTCAAACGTTCTCATACAAAGTAGTGAGAACTGTTCATATAAACTGGTGAAAAGCTTTACCTTTCATATACACTACTGAAAAGCTTTCATATACACTACTGAAAAAGCTTTCATATACACTACTGAAAAAGCTTTCATATACACTATTGAAAAAGCTTTTATATACACTACTGAAAAGCTCTCACACACACTACTGAAAAGCTTTCATATACACTATTGAAAAAGCTTTTATATACACTACTGAAAAGCTCTCACACACACTACTGAAAAGCTTTCATATACACTACTGAAAAGCTTTCATATACACTACTGAAAAGCTTTCATATACACTATTGAAAAAGCTTTTATATACACTACTGAAAAGCTCTCACACACACTACTGAAAAGCTTTCATATACACTACTGAAAAAGCTTTCATATACACTACTGAAAAGCTTTCATATACACTACTGAAAAAGCTTTCATATACACTACTGAAAAGCTTTCATATACACTACTGAAATGCTTTCATATACACTACTGAAAAGCTTTCATATACACTACTGAAATGCTTTCATATACACTACTGAAAAAGCTTTTATATACACTATTAAAAAAGCTTTCACATACACTACTGAAAAAGCTTTCATATACACTACTGAAAAAGCTTTCACATACACTACTGAAAAAGCTTTCATATACACTATTGAAAAAGCTTTCATATACACTATTGAAAAAGCTTTTATATACACTACTGAAAATGCTCTCACACACACTACTGAAAAGCTTTCATACATACTACTGAAAAGCTACGGATTTCACTTGAAACGGAAGGCATTTCAGTGAAACAGGAAGGAGTGTCATTAACCCGGAAGTTATTGTAAACAGAGGTCACTCCGGTTAGCTCCGTACATTTTGTGCAATCTCCGGCCGATATTTTATCAAATATAATTATTGATTACTGCTGAGTAGTGATGGGTCTGGCAACACCGATGCGTCGAGTTCATAGAGCAAAACCCGTGTCGATGCGCGTATCGCTATGGAAAAGTCACGTGATCGATACAGGAACTGTTTCGAACTGACTGACGCGCTAAACTGTGTTTATAAGCAGTGTTCTGTTCCCTCTAAGCTGCGCGCGCGTGCATTCGCGCATCTGGATTCAGCACGCACAGCAAAGCTATGCAGCGCAGTAAATAAAAGCCAAGCTGAACCGTTCGTTTTTTTTAACCATTTTACAATTCTGGTGAGATGGTGTTCCGCAGTCTCGCTCTGTGAGCGCCAGGTGCTGATTGGAGCGCACCACTGATGGATTTGGCAGACGACTTTATGGTTGGGCAGGTTGCGCTGTGCGTCTTTGTTCTGAGCCTTGTGGCAGAAAAAACGGCTGATTTACCCTGAGTGGGAAGCTGCTGCTCTGAGTAGTTTTCAGGGTTCGTACGGGTGCTGGAAATCCTTGAAAATGCTTGCATTTTGACGTTGTGTTTTCAAGGTTTGAAAAGTGCTTATATTTTGGATGAAATGCTTGAAAATGCTTGAAATTGTAACTATTTCTTTCGCAACAAATACCTATCTAACTGAATCGTGTGTTTATTAAATGGAGAAATAAAATGTTGGAGAGCCCGAAAATGAAACCTGCTCGCTTATGTGTGACTGCGATCTGCCAGTATATTTCCATGTTTGACTCCGCCCCCATGAAACCACTACTGCACCATGCCGGGAGGTTGTCGTTTCAATGAACGTTGGCTGGAAGATGAAAAATACAAATTATGGATTAAACGGGGACAAACCCCACGAGTTGCCTCTTGTAAAGTCTGCAAAAAAGACGTGCAGCTTTTCACAATGGGCGAGTCTGCGCTCTCGAGTCACATGAAGGGTAAGTAATAGACTTTTTAAGTAAGCCAACTGAAGTAGCCTATTACACGTTAGCGCCTATTTGTTCACGCTAGTAACTGCTAGCTAGGAATTCACAGGCTAAGTTGCTGAGTGACTGAGAGTACGGTGTGATAATGTAATGTTAGTATTGCATGCAGTGTTTCCCGCAGGAATTTTCTTAGGCGAGGCGGTTAATTGGGGGTGGGGGGAGAGACGACGACAAGGTAGTTGGGGGGGGGGGGGGGGGGGGGGGGGGGGGGGGGGCGCGAAAGCAACAACAAAAAACCGCGTGTTAACGTCAAATAAACATGCATGAATATCGAGGGTTTTTTATTATTATTATTATTTATTATTATTATTTTATTTTTTTTTTATGTTGGCGAGGCGGTAGCGTGAGTTTGACGAGGCAGCCGCCTCGTCAAGATAACGCTGCGGGAAACCCTGATGTTCATACTTTCACTGTGTTAGTCATTGTTTGTACTGCCGTTTTTTTCGACTTTTCATTGCGTTCGCCTGTCTGCTAAGCTCAAAACAACCGCGCCTGGCTTGACGGAGAAACCAGAACAGCTGAGCATCTTTATGACAGTGCACTTTTACTTTCGCCCTCTGGGGGGAGCCTCGCTGGAAAATCAACCCCGGTTGCATAGTATACCTTTAAGGGAAGCATAAACTTTGAGTAAAATCTGAGGGTGCAGCAACTGTTTTCCTGGATTTTGTCTGATTCGACAGCTGCATGTAATTTGGTTCATCCTCCCACTCAGTGTTACTCTCCATAGCTGTCTTACTGTATGTTATGTTATGAACCATGAAGAGATTAAACATTTTGAAGGTCACAATTTAGGATTTATGTAGCAAAATAGTTAACTGACAACTATCATTTGTTTAGCATCTTACTGACAATTGTATTGAGAATAAACATAATTAATACAAAAAATCAATAAGAATTCCCTTCTGTTTTTGTTGTTACTCAGGAAAAAAGCATCAGGACCTGATGCAAAGTCATCTGAATTCAGGTCCAGTAGTAGCAGATTTTTTTGGACAGAAAAGCACAGCTACAATCAGCAGTGACGGTGCAGTGAAAGTAGCCGGTGGAGTAGCGCCTCTACCATCCACATCCACTCCTCCAGTCCAGTCTTCTAATCCACGTCAGGCAACCAGCAAGACCACAAACACCATAACATCATTTGTCAGCTCTAATCCAACACTTCAAGCAGAAATATGCTGGGCAACAAAAGTTGTAACCAGCCATTATTCCTACAAATCATGCGAGAATGCAGCAGACATTTTCAGAACCATGTTTCCTGATAGTGAAATTGCAAAGAAGTTTACTTGTGGGGAGAGAAAAGCAGCATACCTCAGCACATTTGGGATTGCACCTCATTTCTCTTCCCTAATGAAGGCCAAAGCCAAGAAAGAGTCTGAATATGTACTTCTGTTTGATGAAAGTTTAAATAGGGAAATTAAGAAAAGCCAGCTGGACATGCACATACGATTTTGGAATGATAACCAAGTAAACTCAAGGTACCTAACATCATTTTTCATGGGTCATCACACTGCAGAACAAATGCATGAGAAGGTTGAAAAGGTGTGTTCAGATATAGGCTTCCAGAACCTGATTCAGCTGTCGATGGATGGCCCAAATGTAAATTTGAAGCTCTTCTCACTGGCCCAGCAGACCATTGACAAACAAACAGGCAAGAAAATGCTTAATGTTGGAAGTTGTGGATTGCATATACTACACAACTCTTTCAGAGCAGGGTGTGCATCCACAGACTGGGAGCTGGGAAATGCTCTGTCAAGCCTTAAATGGCTATTCAAGGATGTTCCAGCTCGTAGGGAGGACTACACAGAAGTCACTGGTTGCACATCCTTCCCTCTTGACTTTTGTAGTCATCGGTGGCTGGAAAATGTGGAGGTGGCTGAGCGTGCCCTTCAGATATGGCCCTCTCTGAAAATGTACATCAGTGTTGCTAAAATGAAAACTGTAACAGAACCACTTTCAAAGTCTTTCAAGACAGCTGAGATGATTGTGCAAGATGCCCTCTTCCCAGCAAAGCTGAACTTCTTTCTAATGGTAGCTAGGGAAATCACACCATTTTTAAAGTTATACCAGACGGACAAACCCATGCTGCCGTTTATGTGTGGTGATCTCACAAATATGCTGAGGAGTCTAATGGAGAAGTTTGTCAAGCCCAGTGTCATGAAGGATGCAAATACCCCTGTAAAGCTTCTTCACGTTGACTATGCTAACTCAGTCAACCACGTAGATGTCACCAAACTGAGAGTCGGATTTGTCACAGAGAGAGCCCTAGAGGAGCACATGAAACAAAACTCCTCTGAGAAGCTGAGGCTGGAGTTCAGACAGAATTGCAAGCTGTTTTTACTGAAGATGGTATCCAAATTGTTTGAAAAGGCACCACTTAAATATCCGCTTGTTAGAAGCCTGTCAGTCCTTGATCCAAGGGTGCTCCTAAAAAGCAAAGAGACAAGTGTCCGAAAACTCAACACTGTTTTGCGACTCCTCGTGGAATCTGGCCGCACTGAAGAACAAAGCTGTGATGACATTCTGAGGCAGTTTGGCGACTTTTATGACCACAATCTGATGTGTGCGTCAGATTCCTTCAGGAATTTCAACCCACAGATGGGAAGGTTGGATGAATTCTACCATGAACATTTACTTAACAAGGCAGAGTTTCACCATCTCTGGCCGGTAGTAAAACTCGTCCTGGTCCTCTCCCACGGTCAAGCCTCTGTTGAGAGAGGGTTTTCAGTAAACAAAGAGGTGATGGTGGAGAACCTGAAAGAGCATTCTCTGATTGCTCAGCGGATCATTCATGACCATGTGAGCCATATTGGAGGGCTGCTCAACATAGTCTACACAGTGTTTAGGAGAGAGGAGCTACTCCTCTCTGCAGCTGCTGCCAGGCAGAAATATCATAATTATCTGGATGACCAAAAACGTCGAAAACAAGATGAGCAGACAGCTCAGAAGAGGAAGGGAGTAATGGAGGAGATAGCTGAGATAAAGGCCAAAAAGAAGAGGATGGAGGAGGACATAAAGGTCCTGCTGAAATCTGCAGATATTAATGCAGAGAAAGCTGAATCGGTTGGAAAACTCAGCTTCATCTCAAAATCAAATGGTCTTCGCAGAGCTGCAAAAGAAAAACAAAAAAGTCTGGAGGCTGTAGAAAAACAGCTAAACGACAAGCTGAAGGAGCTCAAAGATACTCCTTTATAGGTCCTTAACATACTATGTTCTGTGTTTAGTGCCGTTGTTTTGTTTGTTTTATTCAACAGAGAGTGATAACGGCCACTTAAGTTGATTTGATTAGTTTTGCAGTATGCTATTTTGTGTTTGTATTTTGTTGTTGTTTGTTGGTTTTTTCCAACAGGAGTGGATAAAGGCCACTGAAGTGAACTTTAAGTTGATTTGTTTACATTTACCCATCTTGTTGAGTTGATTGTTAAATTCAATTAAATAAAATATGCACTTTGAGGTTATAGACCATATACATAAAATGCAACTTTTGGCCTAATCTTTATAAAGCACATGTAGTACTTTTTGCCACATATACATTTGCACTATTTTGTGTTGTTAATTCTGTGTATTTTAAAACTCAAGTTGTTTATATTTGCACAATATTTTCAAAAAAGGTCAATGAGCTGAATCTAATTGACTGTCTAGCTCAAAGACGAATGTTTGCATTTTTATATTTTCAATAAATTAATTGAAAGTGAAGTGAACCTGTTGAGTGATTTTGTTTGAGGTAACTGTTTTTATATTGTCTCAGGCAAGTTAGATATTAAGCAACGTCTACGTAGACTCTGATACGTTTTAAAAAATTTAAACTTGTGTTTTGCTTAAATATCTGATCCTTCTGCTAACACAATTTTGGTTGTTTATAGCATCTCTTTTAATGCGATGAAAACACTAATAATTTTGACTATGTAATGGTATGTAATTTACGGTGGTGTAAGGTGCTGGAAAAAGTTTTAAAATGGATCTTGAAAGTGCTTGAAAAGTGCTTGATTTTGACTTTGGAAAAGGTGTATGAACCCTGAGTTTTCCATCACTCTGTCATACTCAGCGTTTCTGATTTCAAAACAGATGACATAAGTCAGGTAACTAAACACAGCGTCCGATCAACCATGAGTTGAACGTGAACACGAGCATAAAAAGCCCGATCAATGGAACGCTCATAACGCGATTCACCATGGCAACGACAGAAAAGCTTTGGAACTGCGCATGTCCTGCGAGTAGAATTAAACATTTTTAAAGAAGGCATATGAACAATATTAAACCATAAGAAACAATACCGTTGCTGCTGAAAACAGCAAAAGAAATTTTTTGAAAAAGTCAATGCATGCGCAATATGAAAGTTATGTGATGGAGAATTAAAGCAGTTTTCTCACACTTCACTAGTTCAACACAAAAGGTTATGGGGGGGAGGGGGCATTGATTACTAAAAGCATTGGAAGGAAATGACAGCAAATCATGATAAAATACAGTTTAACCAGGCATGGTTAAGTTAAAAGTTTTATGTTTAACAGTACTCAACTAAAGCATTAATTGGCTATATTCAACATATGCAATTAATGATGGGGTGGTGTGTGTTATTAAAATAACTGATATGCTCATCTTTTTGCCATTGTTCACCAATCCTAAAAATGAGTTGACACTGATAGTCTTGTAGATGTTAATGTGCCATCCTCACTTTACAACTACATAGGCTATATGGAATGGAAAATTAGAGTTGGAAGTGCCGAAATTTGATACAGAATACATTATTGCTTTCATTCTGCGTAGTTATTTTATTAATCTTGTGGGTCTCTGACAATGGAACACCTTTAAAGTGTAACTGAGTAACATTTCTGACAGCGCAACATACAGTTGCCTCTGAGAGATTTTCTGGGTCTCCTACGTTATTAAAAAGCTGCCGTTGGCATAAAAATGAAGAGCAGCACAAAGAAATTGTTCAGGACTGAGCGTGTTCCCTCATTACTTTAGAAAAGCGATGCGTGGCTGAGAATATTGAAATAAATCATCTGACGACCCCAAATGAGCCCCAGCCAGGACCATCTTCACAAAAGCTGTCTGCCCCTACTTCAGGCATGTTATTGGGCAGTTTGTTGTTTATAAATAATGTACTAAAATGCCAATGTTCTTTTTACATAACATTTGGCAACATTTGACATCGAAGTGGGCAGGCAGACCCAAAGTGCCACAGCTAATGCCATCCAGGAGGTCCACAGATACTTGGCAGAGGGTCCCAAGATCCTATGATAGACTGGAAAAACCAAAAGACAGTCTGTCCAAACCTCTTCCGCTTTTCATTACAATTTATCTGCACTCCAGCATCATCTTTGCTTCATTGGGTGTTTTCTACAGTTGGAGAAGTGATATCAAAAAAGCGTAAAAGATTCAATATCAAAATGTCGAAAACAACTTATTTTTTTGAATAAAAATTTGTAAAAAAAAAAAAAAAAATGCCAGTCCACAAGCATCCTCATTCACAACATGTTTACTTAGAGGGTATTACGTTATGATACAGATTCACATTATTTATTGACTGCATAAAAAAAATCTAAGATATTTAAAATTCAAATGAAAATATGAAATAATACAATGCAACATACAATGACTTAAATTGTATTATTGAGTATACTAGGTCATCTAAACTTTTTCAGTAGTGTATATGAAAGCTTTTCAGTAGTGTGTGTGAGAGCATTTTCAGTAGTGTATATGAAAGCTTTTCAGTAGTGTATATAAAAGCTTTTTCAATAGTGTATATAAAAGCTTTTTCAATAGTGTATATAAAAGCTTTTTCAATAGTGTATATGAAAGCTTTTTCAGTAGTGTATATGAAAGCTTTTCAGTAGTGTATATGAAAGCTTTTCAGTAGTGTATATGAAAGCTTTTCAGTAGTGTATATAAAAGCTTTTTCAATAGTGTATATAAAAGCTTTTTCAATAGTGTATATGAAAGCTTTTTCAGTAGTGTATATGAAAGCTTTTCAGTAGTGTTTATGAAAGCTTTTCAGTAGTGTATATGAAAGGTAAAGCTTTTCACCAGTTTATATGAACAGTTCTCACTACTTTGTATGAGAACATTTGAGTAGGTTATATAAGAGGTAAATGTTTTCACTAGTTCATGTGAGAGCTTTTCACTAGTGTTTGTGCAAGGTTTTCAGTAGGTTATATACGAGGTAAATGTTTTCACTAGTGTATGTGAGAGCTTTTCACTAGTGTTTATGCACGGTTTTCACTATATTATATGGAAGAGTTTAATTTAACATGTGTATATGGAAGTTAATTTTGATTTATGTCTCTGGGGGCACCCCATAGATTATCATCAAATTCATTTCATGTGTATCTCATCTCATGTATATCATACCACGTTTATGGGATTTGAATATAATACATTTTTTGAGGAATTTCCCAAAGCCTAAATGGCAAATGGCACCTCTATTTTATCCATAGAATAAGTATAAAATGAGCAATGACAACACTATCAATCATTGTAGTGCCAACAAACTTGTAGAATACATAGATCACTTCATCTGGATAATACTACAACTCTTACTTTGGGAAAATGTGCTAAACTTTATTTTTTGACATTTTTTATTGTTATTACAAGCATATAATAGCCAATAGGTACAGTATAGATCATTGTAGTGCTACCAAACTTGTAGTATACATAGATAACCTCATCTAGTTCATACTACAACTCTTACTTTGGGAAAATACGCTAAACTCTATTTTTTTAAATTTTTTCATTGTTATTACAAGCATATAATAGCCAATAGGTACAGTATAGATCATTGTAGTGCCACCAAACTTGTAGTATACATAGATAACCTCATCTAGTTCATACTACAACTCTTACTTTGGGAAAATACGCTAAACTCTATTTTTTTATATTTTTTCATTGTTATTACAAGTATATAATAGCCAATAAGTACAGTATAGATCATTGTAGTGCTACCAAACTCCTCCTACACATAGATAACTTCATCTAGTTCATATTACAACTCTTACTTTAGGCAAATGTGCTTAACTTTATTTTTTGAAAATTTTTCATTGTTATTACAAGCATATAATAGCCAATAGGTACAGTATAGATTATTGTAGTGCCACCAAACTTGTCATATGCATAGATAACCTCATCTACTTCATACTACAACTCTTACTTTGGGAAAATATGCTAAACTCTATTTTTTGACATTTCATCATTGTTATTACAAGCATATAATAGCCAATAAGTACAGTATAGATCATTGTAGTGCTACCAAACTCATCCTACACATAGATAACTTCATCTGGATCATACTACAACTCTTACTTTGGGAAATGTGCTAAACTTTATTTTTTGACATTTTTTTATTGTTATTACAAGCATATAATAGCCAATAGGTACAGTATAGATCATTGTAGTGCTACCAAACTCATCCTACACATAGATAACTTCATCTGGATCATACTACAACTCTTACTTTGGGAAATGTGCTAAACTTTATTTTTTGACATTTTTTTATTGTTATTACAAGCATATAATAGCCAATAGGTACAGTATAGATCATTGTAGTGCCACTAAACTTGTAGTATACATAGATCTAGTTCATACTACAACTCTTGAGATGAGATACACATGAAATTAATTTGATGATAATCCACCTCTCCTTGGTGACGCTTTTTAATATTTCTCCATGATTATGTTTCTGGGGTTGCAACTTGCAGACGGTCCCTAAGCATCTGCGGAGCCGCGAGCTCTGCATTGGGTCCAATGTAATTCTCCCAGCGCGGTGGGAGACTCGTTTTGAGGAAACTACGGTTGTAGCTGACTGTCTGCCTTGCTGTGGTTGCACAGAGGGGTGTCTGTTTTGTAGAATAAATCATCCGCCGATGAGTTATTGACCCGGAAAAACCAAATCTGTGAATATATTTCTAACTTTACCGAAGTAGAGTGCGGTACCTCACGCAAACTTTTTGTGTGTCTGTGTCCTGTCTGGCAATGTAGTTTAAAGAATTGTTGTCCTAATGCCAAAAAGAATCCAACAGATTTTACTTTCACAAGTGGAGCCGTACTGCTTTCGCCATAGTGCTCCGCTTGATTTATACATGCAAGTTTTTCTACTTGCAACTTTTTGGCTTTATGTACTTAACACATCTTGTGTAGTAAATTTCTAATTCCATGAAAAATTACCGTAGGTTATGCATTGAGCCAAATTCAGTAAGTGTTCATCAAATCCTATAACAATGTAAGGCAGAGCTTTACTTACTGATTTCCACCCAACGCTGAGTGCTCAAGGTTACTCCGCTCCACGCAAACTGTATCTGAATTGGACGTCCACCATCACACAACTTCCATCTGCTGCTCCACCATTTTAACACTAAACTCTGTGGTAAAGTTACGGAGAAAATACTTCTAAACTCCACCAGTTCTGATGGGTCCCACGGTTAGCTCCCCTCATCTGTAAACGCAGACAAATTACAGAAAAAAATATGATTTTGTTCAACTCACCCCAGCAAAAAACTTTATGCTGTAAATTAATTACTTTCAATATCACGAATTTCCGTGAAGAAACACGGACATACGTGACAGTCAGTTACCACCGCAGGCATCTGTATTTTCAGATTAAAAGCCCTAGTTTAGCTATGAGCATTTCAAATTCAGTTTGTTACTATATACTTATACAATGCAAAAATGTTAAACCAATATCTGCTTATAATAAGTTATTCTAACTCAAATAAAAGAAATAGAGACACAGACGTATTTTTTTTTAAATATAATAGTTACAGTAGGCCTATATCATTTCTATGATATGAGCTCAGGGTTTATTCCCCTAAAAAAAGGGCTCTGTTACAGATTACTTTATTTTGAAGGTGTGATATAGGAAACGTCCGACTGTTGTTCAGAA
The DNA here is from genome assembly GCF_011125445.2 of Fundulus heteroclitus. NCBI lineage: Eukaryota > Metazoa > Chordata > Actinopteri > Cyprinodontiformes > Fundulidae > Fundulus > Fundulus heteroclitus. The sequence continues at coordinate 139,779 of NW_023396560.1, read as the reverse complement.
GTCGCAGATTTTTTTCTTGTCTTTTTTTGGAGGAACTGTAAATTATCGAAAGAAAACTTCAGACACTAGATCTACCGATAGGATGGCAGAGAGGGAAGGAGGTGGTAAGTTTGTGTGACTTTTTAAGAGTTTGTTGGTGGAAATCTAAAACCAACGCGTTGTGTCTGGGACAACTTTTAAAACAATCAAAGGCGTTAAGATCCTTAGATAGCTTAAAGTAATATAGCGAAAACCTATTTTCCCTAACAATGTTCAGTTTGTTTGGTTATTATAGATTATTATTTGTCCGTTTGGGCATATTTAGATGTGTGACGCAGTTTTAAGTCGCTGACACTTTCACTTTCACTATTCGGTTAGTAATATAGCCTTGATTATTATGGTCGAAGATTATTAAAATGAGTAACGATCCATTACTGACAACCAGGGCTGTCGTCTGTATTATGAATTTTAAAATGTAAACTATTGTCTAAGTCCACTTCTGCTCGTTTCCTTTCTTTAGGTGCAGCAACAGGAAGGGTCCGGAGACGCAGCATGGATGAACCTCCTAAAGGTTTGACCAGGGCCTCAGCCCCATAGACATAATATAAGAGTAGACACGTCACTGGGCGGGTTCTTGCTATGCTGCGATGCGTCAGGGCGTCCGCCATCTTAAATGTGGCAAATCTGCAGTTACTCAGTCACTTCATAGATATCCATAATAAAGGCCTTTATTATGGATATCTATGAGTCACTTAAACAGCATCAGAGGGACTTTAATCTCTGAATATACTTTGTATTCGTAGTATTTTTGTTTTTGTAATATTACAAGTTTATTTTCGTATCCCTTTAGCTTCATTCTCCTGAATTTATTCTCCTAAAGAATAAAAATATTTAAAATAATCTAACCTGGCCCTATTACTCCAGGAGTGAAATAATTCTGCAAACTGTGATTATTCTGGAAATGTTCCCCCTTAATTCTCATAATATGATGTTTTTATCATAACATTATCACTTTTGTGTTTGTTTGTTTGTTTATTTTTACTTTATTGACCTAGGACTTTTTTTTCTCATATTATTAATTTTAGCTCTTTAATACTCACCCAAAAAGTCTGTTCCTAAAGGTTCACATGTGACACGGTTTTATGAAATAATGAAGAACACAATGTTTAGATTTAACAAATTGATCCTTATATTCATAACACATACACACACAAATATATATATGTATATATATATATATATATATATATATATATATATATATATATATGTATGTGTGTATGTGTGTGTGTGTGTGTGTGTGTATTTATTGCAGCACAGGAATGAGGCATCTTCTCTGATCCACGTTCAAAATAACAGAACCCAACTTTTTTCTGCCACATACAATATGGCGGTGACGTTGACGTGCGAATCTGCGCCCTATGACGCGTCTACGTATATATGTCTGTGCTCAGCCCGTTTCAGCTTTTATGAATGCTTTAAAATCACATTTTACATTATTGTTAATATACTATGTTGATAATTTGTTTAGTCTTTTTTTCCACCATTGAAGGAAATTCTGTGCCACAAATAATGCTGGTAATCACAAATAATAAACAAAATTTTTTATTGAACACAGCCGATAAATAGAACATGAGGTATGATTTCTGGTATATTTGTGTGTTTTATCCAGTGTTGTTATCAAGTTTTTTTTTGTTTTTGTTTTTTTTCACAGCTCTAGTGGCTCGCTTTTTATTACAGTAGGCTGATAGGAAGGGGGTGGAAGAGGGGGAGAGACATGCGGCAAAGGACCGCGGGTCGGAGTTGAACCCGGTTCGACCGCGTCGAGGACTAAGGCCTCCACACATGGGTCGCGCTACCAGCGCGCCCCAGTTTTGTTATCAGGTTTAACCAGTATGTCATACACTTGTCAAGAAAGCCAGACATGAGAACTGGAAATTCCATCCAGACACGAAACAGCAAAAAGCTTTATTAAGGCCTTACAGGTCTGCCTTTAAAAAAAGGAATCTATCCCCCAAATGTTTTTTCTGGGAGAACCAGCACAAATTAAAAATTGTATGATATCCATAGGAGACAGTACCGCTTAAAACCTGTCAGCCAGTTCAAAACCAACGGCGACGTTCGCTCCGTATTGGGAGTTGATGTAAAACAGCCGACCTCCTAGTGCTCACAGGTCAGACAGGAATTACCACTCTGCAAAATCATACATTTCCTATAATTTTTCTGGATTTCTGCTTAACATTAAATAACTTCAACATGTCATACACACAGATACATATCAGCTAAACAGCATTTAAAATTAGCAGCAGAGACATGAATGTACTAATAGAAGAAGTTGATTTCTATTCATTTATTTTCCCTCACGCTTGTCCATCATGGGGTCACGAGGGGTGCTGGTGCCTATCTCCAGCATTCAACGAACGAGAGGCGGGGTACACCCTGGACAGGTCGCCAGTCTGTCGCAGAAGAAGTTGATTTGTTGCTTTGAATAAAACTCTGGCACAAAAATCTGATTGAATTTGACTCTGGAAAGTGCCTTGAGATGACATGTTTCATGAATTGGCACTATATAAATACAATTGAATTGAATTGCATGGAAAAACCATTAAGTCTTTAATAAAGCAAATCAGAGGATTCACATCTACATGATGTGTACATACGAATTCCCAAAGGTAATAAATAATTACATCATTCAGTTTGGTAGTCAAAGAAAGATCAAAGTTTAGCAAAGGAGAAGCAAGATTAAGGACACGTGTGTAAATTATTCACGCCCTGAACCTTTCCACATTTTGTTGCATTACAATCATGAACTTCAGGGTACTTTAGTGCCACTTAAAGTAGCCCACAAAGTACCACAGAGCAGTGAATTGGGAGATCAGGATAAAGGATTGTTTTCTTAGTGTCCACACTTTGATCAAAGTGTGACTTTCAGTTGTATTAAGCCTACATGGAAACTTTTTTTTGTAGGAAAACTAACAATGCACAACACATGGTGATAGCGATAACATGATGAAGGAATTAATGGGATGATGTTAGAATACTGGGACAATCCTGCAAAAAAACATATTAGAGACTCATTGAGCCTGGGGTGGGGGTTTAACTTCCAGCAGGATAATGACTATAAATACTCAGACAGTTAACGGTTTAGATCAATGAATAATAGAATACCAAGTCCAGACCTAAATCCAAATCGCAGTCTGTGACAAAATTAGAAAATGAATGTTTACAGAAGATTTTTCTTTCAAACTGACTGACCTTGGTGTATTTTATGATTTAAAATTTGTAAATGTGCAAACCTGGTAGACAGAATACAAAAGGCATGCAGTGGAATTGCCGTGGAAAGTTATTCTACATTAGATGGATTATATAGGGCTGTAAACTTTTAAATTCATTGGGCTTTACATATACCTTGCAATTGACTTCTGCTTTGTTGTTCCAGTTTCAGATGTTTCAGTTCAAGACTTCAGGCTAGTTCTTGTTGGAAAAACGGATGCAGGAAAAAGCTCCAGTGGAAACACTATATTAGGAAGAGGCGCCTTTAGAGCTGCAACCAAACACTCCTCAGGTAACAACCATATATAGAAATCAAATAATTATACAGGAATGGAAAATGTTATTGGACCACCCTTGTTTTCTTAAATTTCTTGTTCATTTTAATCTCTGGTACAACTAAAGGTACATTTGCTTGGACAAACATACTGATAACAAAAGTAGCTCATCAGAGTTTAACAGCTGACATCTGGCCATTATCTATGGTTTTCTTTATAATCACGTAAACCTATAGTTGGTAATCCTGTTTAGAAACACTTTTTGTTATACTGGGTAAAATGGTTCTTTCATCCAGAAAGTCGTCAATACATCATGTATTCAGAAAAAGGAGGTTAAAAAATTTGATTTCTGTACGACTTGCAGGCCTGTAAAAACTCTGACCCCCCTCAGTTCCTCAAATTCCAGGGATAACACCTTATCTACTGGTTGTCCCAAATGGCAATGAAACGGGAAGGTAAAAGAAAGTAAAAAGGAGAGAAAAAGATGAGACAAAATGCTAAAATTGAGAAAAGGTGAAAGAGAAGTGGAAAGGGAGAGAGAAATATAACATCCTATGCGTCTACAGCTGCAAATAGAGATATAAAAAGAACATAAAAAACAAACCAATAAGGTATTACAGGTACAGACAACCAATGCCTTGATGCCATCACTGAAGTATACGCAGTATTAATTTATACATGTATGAAGTAACAGCTAAATATAATAATAGGGGTTTTCTGTATAGAAGTGATTCTGTAAGTAACTGAATTCAAGCACCTATATGTGTTTTTGAGAGTGTGCTTATAAATATATAAGGTTTATCCATAAGAAAAAAAATGAATAGCGGTTGTAAGGAGCCAAAGACCCACACCCAGTGCACCGAGGCATACGCCAGGGTAACCAGAACCCCAGATGCCTGAAGGATCCCCCGAGCAAAGGTGCCCAAGAGGGACCAACACAGGGAAAGCTGTGTACCCCATCCAAGGGAAGACCACAGTTGGGCCCCAAGAAACCCCCCAACAGCCACAACCTCGAAGCCCCTGGGAGCCACAAGGACGAGCCGGCAGGCTCTGCCAGCAACCAGCTATGCCGGAGCAGATCCAGCCATGGGCCCAAGGCCCAACGGTGCTCTCCGGTTGGGGCCCCAACTGAGCCACAGGGGCCCAGGCCCTGCTAAACAGCTGCCAGGAGCGAGCCAGCGCCCGCCTGAGTACCCGTCACCGGACACGAGGACCACCAATGCACCAGCCAATAAAGGAGAGTAGGACAGGATGGATGGGCTTCATACTTAGGGGAGACCTGAGATGTCCTAGGAGAGGGGGCAGTTCAAACCCAACCTGACAAATAGACAAACAGAAAACCAGGCACACATTCATTCACACGTTCTCACCCTAGTGCCAATGGGAACATGCGACTACTCCTGCCACAAAAAGAGGGGGATACGCAATACATGCACTAGAAAAAAACTTCTCCAAATACTTCAGAAGTGGGAAGTTCCCTAATGCTTAAATACTCCACAGTCATCCCAGTCCCTAGAAACGCACCATCACACAGTTGATTCCTGACAGGCCTGCCACCCTGATGTCTGTGCTCATGAAATCCTTTGAGGAGATCACAGACCCCCTGCCGGACCAACTGGATTTTGATTACCGGTGGAACAGATAATGGAGTAACCCTGGACAACACTCCATCCTGTACTATCTTAGCCACCCAGGAATGTGCACTGGTATGCCTGTGGACTTCAGCTCGGCCTTCAACACCAGCAACCCAGTCATCCTCCATCAGAAGCTCACCCAGATCACACCTGTCAGTGCAACCATCTTCTCCTGTACATGAACCATCAGCACTGGCGCCCTCCGGGGGTTGGGTTCACTGCCAACTCCTTTCTGTACACAAATGACTGCATCTCAGCAGACTAGCGTGTGAAACTCCAGACGTTTGAGGATGGCATCAATGTAATTGGTCGGATTCAGGTCAGGAATGAGGCTGCAAACAGACAGGTGGCAACTGGATGGTCCGCTGGTGTTGTCAGAACCATATTTGTTATTATCTTTATTTAACCAGGTAGGCCTCTTTGACATTAAGAATCTAGATTTTAACAAAGAACTGGCCAAAAATGGGAGCAGCACACACACATTACATTGTTATCTGTGGTTCTTCTTCTATTACATAATGGTAATAGAAGAAAAAAAAACAAAAGAAAAACACCCATGAAAGTAAAGATAGGGCTAAAATACAATTTGACATTGCTCTACCTTTAAGTAGTTGCATCAATAACTGTGACATTATACTGCCAAAAACACTGCTTTTAGGTAGCCCATGTTTTTTCTGTCTATTTTCTTTACATCATACACAGAGAAGTTAGTAGTTGATTACAGAACTTTGTTTTTGATCGTTTTTGATGACTCCTGTGAAGAAATTGAAGAAAACAAGGGTGTTCAAATAAATTTTACCAAGACTCAAATAATGTAATTTAGTTCTGTTTATCTTATCTATTTCATATAAACCTGTATTTTCCATTTACAGAGACCACTGAATGCTCCAAACAACGAGAAAAGGTGTTCAGCAGGATGGTTTCTGTTGTTGACACCCCCGGTCTCTTTGACACCGATCAGTCTGACAAAACAGTGAAGAGAGAAATCTCAAAATGCATCAACATGACAGCTCCAGGGCCCCATGCCATTCTGCTGGTTATCAAATTTGGAACCTTTACAGCAGAAGAAAGAGAGGCGGTGATGAAGGTGGAGGAGATCTTTGGAAAGGAAGCCTGGAAGTACACCATCATCCTCTTCACTCATGGAGATGAGATCAAGTCAAACTTTGAGCAAAAGCTTAAGAATGCTCCTCCTGACCTGCAAGAGATCTTAAAGAAGGCTGGAAACAGATACCATGTGTTCAACAACCTCCAAGCAAGCAATCGTCAACAAGTTATGATTCTGCTGGAGAAGATCCAGAAGATGGTAGATGACAATAGAGGACAGTTTTACTCAAACAGCACCTATGAAGAGGCTATGAAGATGTTGGATCAGCGAGAACGTGATATCAAGCAGTACTATGAGACGGCACTGGAAGAGAAAATCAAAGCTGTGAAGGCAGGTTATGAGAGGCAGTTGAGGGAAGCTAAAGACAAACATGAGCAGGTAGTGAAAAGGTTGGAGTCTGAGTTGGAGGAGTTGAAGCGATACTACCGCGTCCTAGAGAGCGGAGTCCGTCAGTTTTTAGAGCAGATAGACAAAGATGATGACTATAGTGAACTTTGCAAGCGGTATCATGAAACCCTGAAACTGAACTGAAGGACAAGTGTTTTTTGAGAATCTTATTCAGTCTCATTGATTTTATATGATTGACTAATTTTGCATAAACGTATACTGTAAATGTTCCTGTAATCTGAATAATGGTATTCTAATAAAACTAACCAGTTTGAGACAGCATTTTCAAAAGGTCTTTAAATATTGTTTTGGGGTATATTTAGATAATCTGCACAAAATATGTCTAACTCTGAGACAAGGAGCCTGTGTTTTTCCTGAAATGAACAGTGTAATTGCTGGACGTTCCTATGGTGTGTATTTTTGTTTTGAACAGCTAAACATGGCACCTCCAGGCATCTGGAAAATGTACTCAATGATAAACCAGGTGTGGGCATTCATGGTTCTCCATATACAATGTTTTTTTTCTATTGGAGTAGATTGCAGTGAGAAGACAGCTGCAAGATTAACCAATGTTGCAGCCACAGCAGCAGGATAAGATGCCATAGGAACAGGAAGAGAAGCTAAAGGGAGGAGGTGCTAGTTTTTGCAGGAGGAAGCCATGAACCTCAGAGTGGGTGATGTTTAAGTGCCCACATGGGTGACTAAGAAGGGGTTATTGTATTCATATCCCACAAAAATCTAAAATGGTTTAGTGTCCTACTCTTCATGCAATTCTGTTGTACCATGTGCTCCAAAGGTTCTTGAGCTCTTAAAGACTAGCCCTTTTTCCTATACCCAATTTGAGCAAGATGTTTAGGGTTTTAAAGACTTTTAACTGGGTTTCGAAGGTGATGATTATGATTATTCTTATCGTGCATTTTCTATTTCACAAGAACTAAGGCAGCTAAGGTCATATTATCTCTCAACCAGAATTCTAACCATGGACAATTACCTGTTGTTTTTGTGACCTATAACTGTAAAGAAATGTGCTTATTTCTAGTCTGCTACTCAGTATTGAGCTGTGATTTTTATCTTTGAAACATTAAAGACATTTCTAAACAGTCTGCAGAAAGTGTCTATCTTAATGTATTAGTGACAAAGTGTTGATATCTGAACCAAGGTTTCTAAACAAGGATTTCTTTTAACATTAAAAGTGTAACTTCTCAAGTAATATAAATATAGTCACCTCATTTGTTTGATATACTCTTCTACACCTCATGTCTCTCTGAATCTAGTATAAAATCTAATAAAAAAAATACAGATTTGTACTTTAGGTCAAACTAATTGTCTTTATGACGAAGGGTGCACCATCATCTGCTGGTGTGTTTATATTTTATATACGGCAGCTGTGGTTATTGATGTGGTTATTTCACACATTTAAACAGATACAATATTCAGCCTAAAGCACTTTTGTACTTTATCATAAATCTATTTTCCCAGTGTCAGGAGACATGAAAAAAAAAGTTTTTCTTTTCTGTGGTTTCGCAATTTTGTAAAAATGTAAGGTGTTTTATGTGTTACAGAGCAAAGGTTTCCCTAGCAGAATTAGATAACTACAGGTGAAGTGAGTTAATATTTGATTAGCGTACCTTGTGATTAACACCTTAGCTGAGTTTTCCTTTTTTGTGCTGAAAGCCTTCAATTCAATTTTATTTATATAGCGCCAGTTCAAAAATGAAGCATGTCATCTCAAGGCACATTCCAAAGTCAAAATTCAATCAGATTATACAGATCATATAGCAGTTTTTACCAGACACCCTGCAGCCAATCAAAATTGAGTATTCATTCAGACTGTGGTATAAAATAGGATAAATGAGACACAGATGGCTTCTATAACACTTTTCAGGAAGAACTAAGGTCAGAACTAAGGCAGCTAAAGTTATATTATCTCTCAGCCAGAATTATAACCATGGAAAATGACCTGTTGTTTTTGTGACTGATAATTATAAAGAACTGCGCTTATTCACAGTCTGCTAGTCAGTGTTTAGGGGTCCACTTCATTTTTTCCTGGTTGCCCTGCTTAAATTTAAAAACCCATCAGTAATAAGACAAAAAGGGAACTTATAAGCAATTGGAAAAGAGAAAGTAAAAATCTATAAATAAATGTTGGTAATTCTGTCACTTTATTAGTTATTTTTCCATGCTGTAATTTTTACCTTTGAAATGTTAAACACATGTGTAAACAGTCTGCAGAATGTGTCTATCTAAATGTATTAGAGACAAAGTGTTGATGTTTGAACCAAGATTTCTAAACAAATATTTCCTTACCATTAAAAGTGTAACTTCTCAAGTAATAGAAATACAGTCACCTCATTTGTTTGATATACTGTACACTATTATCTATACACTATTTTGGAGTGTTTATTTCACACATTTAAACAGATACAGTATTCAGCCTAAAACACATTTGTACTTTATCATAAATCTATTTTCCCAGTCTGAGGAGACAAGAAAAAAAGTTTGTAAAAATGTGAGCCGTTTTATGGTGTTACAGAGCAAAGGTTTCCCTGGCAGAATTAGATAGCTACAGGTGAAGTGAGTTAATATTTGATTAGTGCACCTTGTGTTTAACACCTCAGTCTAGTTTTTCTTTTTGGTGCTGAAAGCCTTCAATTCAATTCAATTTTATTTATATAGCGCCAATTCATGAAACATGTAATTTCAAGGCACATTCCAAAGTCAAAATTCAATCAGATTATACAGATCGGTTCCTTGTTTACACAGGAACACAAACATTTTATTTTGAATTTATTTTTCAAAGCTACAACAGGAGTAAAAACAAAACAAAACATAAAATCATTGTAAATCAAATATTTAAAATATGGCAAAATTATATAACAAATTTTTTTTTTGATTCAGGATAATAGAGCCTCAGAAAATGTTCTGTTATCTACTTAAAATAATTTAAAAATCCGGCTAAGTAGAAGCGGTTATTGTGTTCATATCCCACAAAAATCTAACATGGTTTAGCGTCCTACTCTTTATTCATGCATTTCTGTTGTACCATGTGCAAGGGCGGATTACGGACCGGGCCAGTGGGGCCGGCGCCCAGGGGCCCTCTGGGGCCAGGGGCCCTAGGGGGGCCCGAGACCAAAACTGTTTCAACATATACGATACAATAAATTGTTATTTCATAGGGCGTCTGATGAAAACAGGGAGGGAGTGGGGCCCTCTGACATTTGGCTACCAAGGGCCCGCCTGCTCCGCCTCTCTGCCTGCTCGGACGCTTTTTTCTCTGCTCCCTGCTTGCTTGCATTTTCCTGCGTTTTACTTTTTATCTCCTTTTTATCTCTTTGCCAAAACCACGGAAAGTTGGATTTAGTTATTTTTATTTATTTTCTTTTTATTTATTTTTGATTTTGATTTTGCAAAGATGCCTACCTTCACCACAGTGGACCTTGACACGCTTCTACAAAAGATCGCCGTTATAGAACAGAAGATATGCCGACTCGAACTGAATTATGATGTAAACGGCGCGTATGGAAATGAAACAACCCTGCCTGCGACTCCAAACGGGGACCACCAGCCCAGCAACTCTCTGAACAAACAGATCCCTGAGGAAAATGAGAATCCCTGGATCACTCAGGGTGCAAGACCAAAGGATCAACGAACCCCACGCCTAGACAAAGAAAACTGGCCGAGACTACAGAGAGATGTCCCAGGACAAGTGAAACAACAGCGGGCTGTTCCCACAACAAATGATAGGAGTAAACCTGCTGGAAATGCTGGAATTCCTTTACGAAACAGATTCGCTCCGCTCCAAAATGTGACCCAGGAGAATCATGACAACACTCAGAGGTACGTCAACGACTTTCGCTCTAATACATCAGAGAAAAGACATGCCACGGGGCCAAGGACCCTGATTTTATGCAGTGGGTCTGTATGTGGGATTAAACATTTCTGTAACAAGAAAAACACAGAGGTGTTAATTTATAACAATTCGAACTATGGCCTGGTGTCTGATTTATTAGACAGCCTTCCAAGGATCTTGAAAGAGCGCCCGACCTTGGAAAAACTCATAATACAAGCTGAAGCCCTGGGCGACGTCACCCGGATAAGAAAATCAGAAGTATTGAAAGAGGATTACATTCGTCTGTTGAACTTAGTTCATGGCAAAAATGTCAAGGTGCTTCTCAGCGGCCCTTTCCCGCCCGTGGCTTGTGGAGACGAGATTTTTTCCCGAATTCTGATGCTAAACAAATGGCTGGAAAAAACATGCAAAGAAACAACTGTAACCTTCATAGACAACTTTAACATCTTCTGGGAAAGAAGACATCTGTTCAACAGAGATGGCTTCTCTCTAAATAGGTCAGGTGCAAAACGACTGATTTCAAACATCTTCTATTCTGTAAACCATACAGCATCAGCTTTGTCCCAAAACAAAGAACATCCAGTGCCTAAACAAATGATAAGCCCAGTGCAGCCCGAACAAGCCAAGATAAAGATGGCCAGAAAGATGACACAGAAAGAGGCTACATCAGAGCTACAGGACGATTCATCCCAGATCTCAGCAGGACAAAGAGAGGACCAAGAATCGCCATCGTCACAAACACCGATCCAGACTACACCCGCCTCGCCTTCTTCTCCACAAAGCCCAGAGGTTCCTTTCCTGGATTTTTCTCACACCATGAACAAAGTCCTTAAGATTGGTCTACGGTTGACATCCTCTCCACATATTAATTCTGAAAACCACAGTTCTGTGACTAAATCAGCATCTTCCAAAGGACGCAGAGGTCCAGATCCTCCTCCTCCTCTACATATCACAGAACATGCCTGTCCTGAAGACCTTCGGATAACGTCCTTGTGATATACAGCAGGCCCTGGCTGTACGTTTATCAGTCAAGACCGCTACCAGCATAAGCCTGGGCCTCCTGACGGAGAACATGGAATATCTGTTATGATACGTGGCAGAAATAAGAAAAGCAAAAGGAAAACAGACAGGAATAATCAGTCGTACTTAAAAGTCATAAACTGTCAGATGCAACCTGCCACAAAGACACCATCAACCACCAAATCATATAAACTGGGTTTATTAAACATTAGATCTCTGTCAGGAAAATCCCTTCTAATTAATGACTTCATTATTGACAATAATCTCGATGTAATGTTTTTAACAGAAACATGGTTACATGAATCTAATGAAGCAGCTATTCTGCTGGAGTCGACTCCTCCAAACTACAATTTCCTTTGTGAGAGCAGACAGCAAAGGAAAGGTGGAGGAGTAGCAACATTGTTTAATGATTCACTAAAGTGTAAAAAGGTGTTTTTGGGAAAATTTGACTCTTTTGAACATTTGGCTCTCCAGGTAAAGAGCCCGGTACGAACTATGTTTCTGAATCTTTACAGGCCTCCTAAGTCCACATCAAACTTTTTTAATGATTTCAGTGACCTCTTGTCTGTGATATGTGTTGATTATGACTTTTTAATTATTGTTGGAGACTTCAACTTTCACGTTGACAACCCTGAAGACAGAAGTGCAAAAGAACTGTGTGACACACTTAGAAACTTTGGTTTAACTCAGCATGTTAAACAGCCAACACACAAGCAGGGGCATATTTTAGACTTAATCATCACTAAAGGTCTAAACATTTCACAGGTCAATGTAACTGATGTTGCCTTATCCGATCACTTCTCCGTTACCTTTGAATGTATCATTTCCAGTGACTCATTTAGCCAAAGGGACATCGTAAGAAAACGCACCTTTAAGGACAATGCCACAGAAAATTTTATTCAAGCTTACTCTGCTACCTCAACCTTGGGCTGCAACTCAGTAGATGAGCTAGTAGATAACTTTCAGTCTAAAGTCTCAGACATCATTGACTGCATTGCTCCAGTTAAAGTGAAGGTTTTTTACGGGAAGAAAAAATCTCCTTGGAGAAATGCTCCATCAGTTAGAAGTGAAAAAAGGGAATGTCGCAAAGCTGAACGCAGGTGGAGAAAGAATAGACTCCTGGTTCACTATGACATCTATAAAGAGAGACTTTACAGATATAACTTACAACTGAAAAATGCAAGAGAATCTTTCTTCTCTGAGATCATTAAGAAAAACATTAATAACGCTCGTGTCTTATTTGCCACAGTCGACAGATTAACAAATCCTCCTGTGTCCGTGGCTTCAGAACTCCACTCCACCAGGGCCTGCAACGAATTTGCTAACTTCTTTACTGAGAAAATCCTAAAAATTAGAGGATCAGTTTGTACATCCACACCAGCTCCAGAACCAAAGCGGTACTCAGCTGGAACTTATCCTGACAAAATGTCCCAATTCAGCCAAATAAACTACAAAAGCTTAGAGCAGATCATTCAGCAGCTAAGTTCCTCTTCATGCTGTCTTGATGTTCTCCCCACAGCTTTCTTTAAAAAAGTTTTACCTGTCATAGCGTCTGATTTGACTCAGATAATAAACACGTCCCTCCTGTCAGGTGTTTTTCCCCAGTCCCTAAAAACAGCAATTATCAAACCACTGCTGAAAAAGAATAATTTAGACAAACTTCTACTCCAGAACTACAGGCCCATCTCAAACCTCCCCTATATCAGTAAGATTATTGAAAAAGCTGTATTTCAACAATTAAACACCTTCTTAACAACGACCAGCCGATTTGACGTTTTCCAGTCAGGTTTCCGTGCTCACCACAGTACAGAGACCGCCCTGATCAAGGTGTTTAATGACATCCATATAAATACAGACTGTGGAAGAACCACCGTGCTGGTTCTATTGGATCTCAGTGCAGCATTTGATACTGTTGATCACTCCATTCTGTTAGAGCGCCTGGAGAACTGGGTCGGCCTCTCTGGTACAGCACTCAACTGGTTTAAATCCTACTTAAAGAACAGGGACTTTTTTGTATCAGTAGGTAACTTTACATCACAGATGACAAAAATCCCATTTGGGGTTCCCCAAGGGTCCATTCTGGGTCCCCTCCTCTTCAATATCTACATGCTCCCTCTAGCCCAGATAATAAAAAATAACAACATCAGCTACCATAACTATGCAGACGACACACAGCTTTACATCACCATGTCACCAGGTGACTATGAACCAGTTCAGGCACTGAGTAAATGCCTAGAAGAAATCAATACGTGGATGTGCCAAAATTTTCTCCAATTGAATAAAAACAAAACTGAAGTAATAATATTTGGACCAATAGAGGAAAGATCAAAAGTTAGCACACAGCTTCAGTCGCTTCAGCTAAAAACCACTAATCAGGCCCGCAACCTGGGTGTAGTGATGGACTCAGACCTGAACCTTCAAAAGCATCTAAAGACAGTTACAAGGTCGGCTTTCTATCACTTGAAGAACATTTCTAGGATTAAAGGACTGATGTCTCAGCAGGATCTAGAAAAACTAATCCATGCGTTTATTTTTAGTCGAATTGATTACTGCAACGGTGTTTTTACAGGTCTGCCTAAAAAGTGGATCAGACAGCTGCAGCTGATCCAGAACGCTGCTGCCCGCGTCCTCACTAAGACTAAGAAAGTAGAGCACATAACCCCAGTTCTAAAGTCCTTACACTGGCTCCCTATATCTCAGAGAATAGACTTTAAAATACTTCTGTTAGTCTATAAATCCTTAAATGGCTTAGCTCCTAAATACATCACAGACTTGTTATCAGCGTATAAACCATCCAGACCATTAAGGTCTTCTGGCTCCAGCCTACTCTGCATACCTAGAACCAGAACTAAACACGGAGAAGCAGCATTTAGTTCCTATGCTCCAATTATCTGGAACAAACTTCCAGAAAACTGTAAAAGTGCGGAAAGCCTGAGTTCTTTTAAATCAAGATTAAAAACACATTTGTTTAAAATTGCCTTCAACTGTCCTAGTTAACTGAATCACCACTTTTTTGCTCTATTTTCTTTCTATATTTTATTCCTACTTGCTCTTATTCTGTTTTATTTTGCTATATTTTAATCATGTAAAGCACTTTGCATTGTCTTTGTACTGAATTGTGCTATATAAATAAATTTGCCTTGCCTTGCCTTGCCTTTGAGGGTTGGGGTGGGGGGTACTTCCTACCAGGGCCCTCTGACTAACCACAGGCCCTTAGGGTGCTTTTAGCGGGCTCCACAGCTGCTCCTGCTAGTCAGCCATGGGCCCTGATGAAAGCACCCTCACCCTGGGACCTTGGTAAGAGTGGATGTGGAAGGGCCCTTGCCCTGCTTTTGGGCCCCTTATGAAAATGGACGAGGGGTGGAGGATATTTTCAGCAGGCCCTATGACTACCAGGGCCCCTAGCCCTGCTTTTGCATTATGACAATGGATGGTGTGGTGGGACTCTGACTGATTTTGAGGGCCCCTACCAGGGGCCTCTGACTTACCACATGCCCCGGGTAAGGGTGCTTTTAGCGGGCCCCACATGGATCCCAGCTAGAATGCTTAAAAGAGGTGGACTCTAGCTTGATCCACATGTAGTGTCATCGCTAATTGTAACTGCACGGATCTCAGCATGGATCTCAGACATGTCGTCAATGACAAGACTTCAAATAACAAATGTGTCACTTGTGATGTGTTAATTGTAAAATGAGACCTGTGTTTTACCATAGTAACAACCGGGGCTAAAAAAGGGGGAGAAAAAAGTGCTCTACCAAGTGCGATGTGTAATAAATTGGAGTAAAGAGAGAGCAACGGTTGTAAACTCTGGCATGAATGCAAGAGTGCTGTTTCATACAGATCCGAATTACAAGCAAATTCTACCCAGTAGCACAATTTTAATTTGGAGACAGATGATGAAACAACAAGTAGTTTTATTGTAGTAGCTGTGGCTGCATATGTGTGTTTGTAACCCTGATATTATGTATTATGTTTATTGGAAAACATGTTTTTTTCAGCTTATTCAATGTTTTTTTCCTTATTTCCTCACAATTTGGACCTAACATGTTTCATAAGCCTGCTGTAAAACACTCACACTTAATATGTATTTACAATGATAAAACGTAATTTTATACTGCAATTAACACAGCATTTTTAATTTAGCCAACTCACTATCTTCCCTCATCTCTGTCTTCCGCTCCATGCCTCTGTCACACACATGCACACAGCATGCATTTTTTGTAGTAGATAGTGGCTGCCTCTCCTCCACTCTCTCACTCAGTCTAAACCTTAGCAAGTTGTTAATTTCATTGAACATATTGACTGTTTCTGATTGCGTTTAGTTTCAACAATTTAATTATCTTTGCATTTTTGAATTCCCATCATTTGAGATTGTGTGCATATAGCTGCACCTAGTATTTCTGCTAGGTTTAATTGAACTCTGGCTACTCCGTTGCGACACGAGTGGCTTAATGTGCCACGACCAGGCTAGCTATAATTGTCCGGAAAGACGTAAAGCAACAAACCGCTTCAATTTATTCACAATCCACAATAGCATGGTTTGTAAACTTTTTTTTCTTTTGGGGGGGCATGCCGAATTCTTTGCCCAGGGGCCCAGACTACCCTTAATCCGTGCTCTAAAAGTATGCAAATGTTGCAAGGTCCTTGAGCTTTTCTTAAATACTTCAGCAAGACTTTTAGGGTTTTAAGGACTCTAAACTGGGTTTTGAAGGTGATGATTATGATTTTTCTTATCATACATTTTCTATTTCACAATGGTTAAACATCAGTTGGATATGTACTTCACAAGATGTAAGATTACGCCTGTTGAAGATCTAAGTTATTTATTTATTTTTTGCATTATGAAAAACACGACAAATCCAGCATATCAAAACACCAAACACATCTGAAAAAGAAATGTGTAAAGTGTTGTGTATGGGATAATGCCCGACTAGCTGTCTATTATCAGAAACTGATGAAGGCGTGAACCGTCCTCCGCTTCGAGTTGGATGGATGCTTCTGCGAAGTCCATTATTTTCTGATAATGGACAGCTGGTCTGGCATTATCCAGCTTATACGGTGGTCTCTTACGAAAGAAGTAATACATAGAAATATTAACACTTTTTTTCACCATTAAAATCGTAAGTTTTTCACAAGAAGTGGCTGAGAGAAATATTTAATATCTCTCGTCGTGACGCGTTGCCAAGGTAAACAGCATCAGCTCTCTTGCTAACGTTTGTGAGCTAACGTTTGAGCCAGCCCTGTAATTTAGAACAATCAGGCTATTTGACTAGAAATATTTTTAGGTGTTCTATAGCACTTTTTACCAGACACCCTTCAGCCAATCAGAATCGAGTATTCAACCAGACCGTGGAAGAAAATAGGATAAATGAGACACAGACGGCTTCTATAACACTTTCCAGAAAGAACTAAGGTCAGAACTAAGGCAGCTAAAGTTATATTATCTCTCAGCCAGAATTATAACCATGGAAAATGACCTGTTGTTTTTGTGAGTGATAACTACAAAGAACTGAGCTTATTCATAGTCTGCTACTCAGTGTTTAGGGGTCCACTTCATTTTTTTCTGGTTTCCCAGCTTAAACTTAAATACCCATGTGGCAATAAAATATAGACAAAAAGAGAATTTATAAGCAATTGGAAAAGAGAAAGTAAAAATCTATAAATAAATGTTGGTAATTCTGTTACTTTATTAGTAATTTTGCCATGCTGTAATTCTTATGTTTGAAACATTAAAGAAATTTGTGAACAGTCTTCAGAATGTGTAAATGTGTTAGTGACAAAGTGTTGATGTTTGAACTAAGATTTCTAAACAAAGATGTCTTTAACATTAAAAGTGTAACTTCTCAAGTAATAGAAATATATCAGAATCAGAGATACTTTAATAATCCCAGAGGGAAATTACTTTTGTTACATGCTCCAGATTTGTTACACGCTCCAGATATACAGACATTTATATATATATATATATATATATATATATATATATATATATATATATATATATATATATATATATATTAGTGCTGTCAGTTAAACGCGTTATTAATGGCGTTAACGCAAACCCATTTTAACGGCGACAATTTTTTTGTCGGCGTTAATCGCGCGTCGTGCCAAAACACACATACTGTTCCCTAATGTTTTTCCCCCCGCCGCGCTCTCCGGACTGTGTTTCTTTTACCCTCGGCGCTTTCCGTAGTTTCAAGAGTGCTAGAAAACTGTAGCAAAAGTATGGAAGCCCGTTTCCGCCACATGAAAATAAAAAATGGCACATAGAAAGTCATAATTATGAGATAAAAAGTCATAATTATGAGATAAAAAGTCATAATTATGAGATACTAAGTCATAATTATAAGACAAAAAAGTTATAATTATGAGTTAAAAAGTCATAATTATGAGATAAATGTCATAATTATGAGATAGAAAAGTCATAATTATGAGATATTAAGTCATAATTATGAGATAATAAGTCATAATTATGAGATAAAAAGTCATAATTATGAGATACTAAGTCATTATTATGAGATACTAAGTCATAATTATGAGATAAAAAAGTCATAATTATGAGATAAAAAAGTCATAATTATGAGATACTAAGTCATAATTATGAGATAAAAAGTCATAATTATAAGATAAAAAGTCATAATTATGAGATACTAAGTCATAATTATGAGATAAAAAGTCATAATTATGAGATAAAAAGTCATAATTATGAGATAAAAAAGTCATAATTATGAGATAAAAAAGTCATAATTATGAGATACTAAGTCATAATTATGAGATAAAAAGTCATAATTATAACATAAAAAGTCATAATTATGAGATACTAAGTCATAATTATGAGATAAAAAGTCATAATTATGAGATAAAAAGTCATAATTATGAGATACTAAGTCATAATTATGAGATAAAAAGTCATAATTATGAGTTAAAAAGTCATAATTATGAGATAGAAAAGTCATAATTATGAGATACTAAGTCATAATTATGAGATAAAAAGTCATAATTATGAGATAGAAAAGTCATAATTATGAGATACTAAGTCATAATTATGAGATAGAAAAGTCATAATTATGAGATATTAAGTCATAATTATGAGATACTAAGTCATAATTATGAGATAAAAAGTCATAATTATGAGATACTAAGTCATTATTATGAGATACTAAGTCATAATTATGAGATAAAAAAGTCATAATTATGAGATAAAAAAGTCATAATTATGAGATAAAAAGTCATAATTATGAGATACTAAGTCATTATTATGAGATACTAAGTCATAATTATGAGATAAAAAAAGTCATAATTATGAGATAAAAAAGTCATAATTATGAGATAAAATGTCATAATTATGAGATACCAAGTCATAATTTCAAACTTACTGGGCAACCCGCGCAGCCTCGCTGGAGGAAAATACTGGCCGCAGCAGCAGACTGCTTGGCGGATGAGATCAGCTAGTTGACTTGCAGCGCAAAGCATTGCGTTGGGGGCGTTGACGGAAGGGACAACTGAGCGCGGTGGTTTTGAGTTGTGTTGGAGTTGCGGTCGGAGCTGGGAGTTGTGAACGCAAAAGGTGGTCGGCGCTACGTGAAACCAGGAGATGCCGCAGAGCTACGGGTAGGGAGGAGGACAGCTCATCGGCGGTTGGCATAAGCTGGTTTGTGAATGGGTCAGAATGGCTACTCAGGAAGTAGAGGAAGATGGGGAAATGGATTATGGCGACTGGACTCCAGTGGCTAATAGGAGAGGAGGAATTGAGGTGAATAGAGCAGAAGGAGGGTGGATGACGAGTCAAGGAAGTAAAAGGAGTTTGGAAGAGAGCAGTTCTGATGAAGCTAGTGGGTTTGTGCGGAAAAAGGCTGGGAAAAAGGAAGTTAAAATCATCCTGAAATTTAGGAAAGAAGATGAGCATATCAGTTTAAGCCCTATAGCAGTATCCAGGGAGTTAAAAAAGAAGCTGGGAGATGTGGAAATGGCGAGGATTTTGAGAGATGGAAGCCTGTTGATAGTGTGCAAAACGGAGGAACAGAAAAACAAAGCATGGGAAGTTGAAAGTGTGTGTAAGAAAATAATTAGTGAGAGAAAGATTGTGGGTGAAAGTAAAGTCACAAGGGGGGTGATAACAGGGATACCAGTGGAGGAAGACTTGGACAAACTTAAACGAAGTATAAATGGAGGTGAGGTGAGCAGAATTAAAAGACTTATGAGAACAGTAAATGATGAAAGAGTTGAGAGCTTGTCGCTTCTTCTGGAGTTTCAGGAGTCAGTGTTGCCAGAAAAAGTGAAAATAGGATGCATGATTTTTCCAGTTAGGCCATACATCCCCCCACCACTACGATGCTACAAATGCCAGAGATATGGACATATAGCAGTGGCTTGCAAAGGGAAACAGAGATGTCCTAAATGTGGAGATGAACATAGGGTGGAGGATTGTAAGGAAAAGGTGCAGGATAAATGTTGCAATTGTGGTGGCCAACACAGGGTAACGTATGGAGGATGTGGTAAAAATACAACAGGTTAAAACAGTTAACAACATAAGTTATGCAGAAGCAGTGAAGACAGTACAAGGACAAAAAGGAAGAGTGGAAACTGACAATGTTATACAGGTGTCGAGAAAAGAACCAGGTCAAACAGAGAAAGCAAATCCAGGACTGTCAGTGGATAAGATTATTTTGTTTATGGCATACGTGATCAACTGTACGGATCAAGTTAAACATAAAACTGAGAAAATTAAAATAATAGTTAAGGGAGCTGAGAAGTTTTTGGGCATAAAAGATATATCTTGGGAGCAAATTAAAACAAGACTTGAATCAGATGGGAAAGCAGGAGGAGCAAGTGATAAGGCAAACTGATTATTTTACAATGGAATGCAAGAAGCTTAATAGCAAATGGGCAGGAGTTTAAAGGATTTATTAGAGATTTAAAAAATAAACCAGATATCATATGTGTTCAAGAAACTTGGCTTAAATCAGAATTAGAATTTGTTATTAAAGGGTACGATAGTATTCGTAGAGATAGGGGGGAGGGTAGTGGAGGAGGATGTATAATATTTATTAAACAAGGAATGCAATATAGAGTTATAGGAAAAGGGAAAGAGTTAGAATATTTAATAACTGAAGTATGGACTAAAGAAGGAAATATTAAAGTTGTTAACTTTTATAATCCATGTAAAAAATTGTCTTTAGAGTTGCTAGAGGAACTAGTGGTACAGTTAGTAGGGAAGGTGATTTGGTGTGGGGATTTTAATGCACATAGCTCATTATGGGGTAACAGTAATGATGCTAATGGGATGGTGATTGAGGAGGTGATGGATATGACAAATTTAGTGTGTTTAAATGATGGAAGAGGAACAAGATTAAATATCAGAACGGGTACAGAAACAGCACTAGATCTCACATTGGTTTCAGATTCATTAGCAGGCATTTGTACATGGGAAGTAGTCAGAGGAACAACAGTAGGAAGTGACCATTATCCAATCATAACAGTAGTAGGATTGAATGTAGAAGAATATGAAAAAGTAGGATTGCAGAAATGGTCATTTAGTAGTGCTGACTGGGATAAATTTAGAAATATTAGCGAACAAGAAATTGAAAAAATTGATAGAAATGAAGATGTTGAAAATTTAAATATTTTAATTTGTAAAGTTATTCTACAGGCTGCAGAAAAGTCAATAAAAAAGAAGGAAGGAAAGCGTAAAAATAAGATTGTTCCATGGTGGACAAAGGAATGTGAAAAAGCGATAAAATCTCGAAATAAAGCTTTTAAATTGGTAAAAAGAAATCATTGTTTTGAGAATTTTATTAATTATAAAAAATCTCAAGCAAATGTAAGGAGAATTATAAAAAGTGCAAAGAGAGAATACTGGAGGAAGTTTTGTTGTTCAGTAGGAAGAGAGACAGAGATTGGTAAAGTTTGGGGTATGATAAAAAGAATGAATGGTATAAAACGAGAGTATGGATACCCAGTTTTAAAAGATGGACAAATAATAGCAGTGAGAGATGAGGAGAAGGCAGAGATGCTGGCTAAAACTTTTGTAAAAATTCACAGCTCAGATAATATTAGTGAAGAAGGAAAAAGAGGGAGAGAAAAAACTGTAAGGGAGAATGAAGAGTTACAACAAGAAGAAAATTATAATGATTTATTAAACAAACCTTTTACAATGACAGAACTAAAACGTGCTATCCAGAAATCTAAGACGTCAGCACCAGGAAAGGATTAGATTTGTTATGTAATGATAAATCAACTCAATGAAAAATCAAAGGAAGTATTACTATAATTATATAATAAAGTATGGGAGGATGGGAAACTGCCACAGAGCTGGAAGGAGGCTGTGGTGGTGCCAATACGCAAACCAGGAAAAGATTGTACTAATCCAGGAAATTATAGACCAATTGCTTTAACATCTAACATATGTAAGATAATGGAGAAAATGATAAATGAAAGGCTAACATATTATATGGAAAAGAAAGGATATATAGCTAAATACCAAAGTGGTTTTAGGAAAGGGAGAAATACAATGGATCCAGCTGTATGTTTAGAACATGAAATTAGAAAAGCACAGGTTAACAAAGAAAGTGTGGTGGCTGTCTTCTTTGACATAGAGAAGGCGTATGATATGATGTGGAGAGAAGGATTGTTAATTAGACTGTGTCAATTAGGAATTAAAGGACGAATATTTAGATGGATTAAGGATTTTTTACAAGGGAGATTAATACAAGTTAGAATAGGGAAGAATTATTCGAGGAAATATAGGGTAGAGAACGGAACACCTCAAGGGAGTATAGTGAGTCCTTTATTATTCTCTATATTAATTAATGATGTTTTCAAGGAAATAGGGAATAGGATGGAGTTTTCTCTTTTTGCGGATGATGGGGCAATTTGGAAGAGGGGGAAAAATTTGAAATGTATTATTAAAAAGTTACAGGATGCAATAACAGAAATAGAACAGTGGTCATATAAATGGGGTTTCAAATTCTCAGCAGATAAGACAAAGACAATGTTTTTTACAAAGAAAAGAATTAGTACAGAGATAAAACTAAAAATGTATAATCAAGAATTAGAAAGAGTAAAACACTTTAAGTTTTTGGGGTTATGGTTTGACGAGGGGATAACATGGAGTGTACATATACAGAAAATACAGGACAAATGTAGGAAGGTGTTAAATGTTATGAGATGTTTGGTGGGAAGTGATTGGGGGGCTGATAGAAAAGCATTGAAGGCCATTTACTGCGGATTAATTAGGTCAGTATTGGATTATGGTTGTGTGGTGTATGGATCTGCATCGAGTTCATCTTTAAAAAAGTTAGATAACATCCAGTTTCAGGCTTTGAGATTATGTACAGGGGCATTTAAAACAACTCCAACAGCAGCACTCCAGGTGGAAATGGGAGAAATGCCATTAGAGCTGAGAAGAACTCAGTTGTCTCTGAATTATTGGGCTAATTTAAAGGGTCATAGTGATAATCATCCAGCACAAAGCACTTTAAAGTCTTGTTGGGAAATGGAGAAAAGGGAGAAAAATAGCTTTGGATGGACAGTTAAACAAAAAGCAACAGAGTTAGAATTAGTTGATTTAATTTTCAGTCCGACAGTACCAATGCCAGCAGTTCCACCTTGGATAGTACCTGAAGCAAAAGTAGATTTTAAATTATTAAAAAAGAAAAACAAAGATAGGGAGTTTATTTTGAATTCAGATACAATACAGAAATATATTAACAGTTATTATAGTTTCATTCAGATATACACAGATGCATCAAAAAGTTTAGTTAATAAGATAGGAGTATCAGTTATTGTTCCAGAGTTTAAAATTACAATAGGAAAGAGGATCAGTGAAAACATATCAGTATACACAGGAGAAATGGTAGCAATTCTGTTGGCAGTACAATGGGTAGAGGAAATAAGACCAATGAGAGTAATAATTTGTTCAGATTCATCTTCATCATTAATCAGTTTACAGAGAAGTCATTCAGATAGTAGACCAGATATTTTAATAGAAATCCAGCAAACATTGTTCAGAATTCAAATGATGGGAATTACAGTTATATTTTTGTGGGTACCGGCACATATGGGAATAAAAGGAAATGAAAAGGCAGATAAGGTTGCAAAGGAGGCTACAATTAGAGAAAACATTGATATCTCAATTAAAGTTAGTAAGATGGAAGTAAAGAGCATTATTAAACAGAAGATGAAGGAAAGGTGGCAAAAGCAATGGGAGGAAGAGAGGAAAGGACGGTGGCTGTACATGATTCAGAGGAGAGTGGGAGAAATGAGTTGTGCAGGGAGGAGCAGAAGGGAAGAAACAATCATATCAAGACTTAGATTTGGGCACACTGGATTAAATGGAACATTATTCAAAATAGGGAAGCATAACACTGGAAGATGTGAGTATTGTGGGGAACAAGAAACAGTTGAGCATATTATGATATACTGTAAGAAATATGAAGAAGAAAGAAGGGAAATGGTTAAAAATTTAAAAAGGAAAAGAATAAAATTTGATTTAATAGAAATGCTTAGAAGTAATTCAAGAGATGAGTGTTATGGGATTATGTTTCATTATCTTAGACTAAGTAATTTAATTGATAGGATTTTTTTTTTTTTTTTTTTTTTTTTTTTTGGTAGTTTGGTTTAATTTATTTTAGGTATTATAAGTCATTCTGATCCACACTCCAAACTAGTTGGTGGCGGTAATGCACCGTTTCGTTGCGTGCCAACCGCCAGAAAAAACCATAAAGAAGAAGAAGAAGGGAGGATGCCAAAATACAAAAGAGAATTGGACAAATGAGAATAACAGAAAGGAACAGGAGGGAAGAGATAATTATTTCACGGCTTAGAATGGGACACACTGGATTGAATAGATCATTATTTTTGATAGGGAAACATCAGACAGGGAAATGTGACTGTGGGGAAGATGAGACTGTGGAACATGTCATTTTGAATTGTAATAAATATTGGATTCAGAGAAACAAGTTGACAAGTAAACTTAGTAACATGAAAATTAAACTTGATATTGTTGATTTACTGCGAAAGGAATCAGGAAGCAGAGGATACCAGGTCATATTTGATTTTTTGAAACAGAGTGGGTTGTATAATAGGATATAGTTTTTTTTTTGTTTTTTGTTTTTTTGTTTTTTTGTCATGCGGTCCACACTCCATACCAGTTGGTGGCGGTAATGCTCACCTAAACGTGTTTTGCCAACCGCCAATAAAAAATCAAGAAGAAGAAGAAGGGAGGATGCCAGAGTGTTACCTTGTCGCGGTATGCCTAAAGGCCAGAAACCTCCACCTGAGCTTCAGACCCGTGAGTTTTTCGATCCCCGTTTTTGGATCTAATCCTTGTTTCCTGTGTTCTCTCCAGTGCACTCGTGTCTTTGGAACCTTTCTCTCGTGTGACTCTGCGCTGTGAGGACCAGGCTCCCGAATCCACAACCGCTCAGATTCTGCTCTGGCGATCTCCTCCTCAAACTCCCTTGGTGGTACCAAGTTGGGTGCGAGTTTCCCCTCCCCGGATTCACCCTGGTCACCTCGGACTCTCCTGGTTCCTTCCTCTGTTCATTCCGGATCCCTGGACCCGCCTCCGCTCACAGTTCTCCCGGACCCCTGTCACTACATCCGCAGGCCGGGCTGAGTCAACACCACTACCTCGGTTCCCGTGCTCTGTGGTAAGCTTACGATTCCCCGTAGAGTTACCTTAGCTTATCCCCCAATTAACCGTGTCTTCCTCTCCTTCAGACTGACCCTGTCTCCAGGCTTTGGTTCCCCGCTGCTCCCCGATCTGCGGCGACAGATCTTCCTCGTGATCCCGCGTTTCTGTTAAATAAAACTCTTGTGATCTGACCTGTTTCCCCTGAGTGTTTCTGCATGTGGGCCAAACATTTAAAGCCGAACATGACAATTGATATTAGGGTTTCGAGTTAAAATGAAAAAAAAAAAACAAGAGAACTAGGAAATGCAAAGATAAAGACAAATAAAAATAAAACTGAAACTCTAAAGTAAAATAACAATGCATGGATTCCCCAGTTCATGTAAATATGTTTAAGAACCAAGTTTTAATTTGGTACAACCTGTCTATTTATTTCAGTGTCAATGCAGCAAAGTCTATGGAGGACCAAGTCTTCCATATCTAAAAATAAATACAGAAATAAATAAATGCTCAATAAATAAATAAGTATACAATTAATTGCCACCAAATTAATAAATGTAGGTAGAAATTAAATTATACAGTGAGACATAAATGTATATATCTCATTTAATTAGCTTATTTATTTATTTGCCTTTGTAATAATTACCTTATTTATTTATTGTGCGTTATAATCTTCAACTTTATTTATTAATTACTTATATTTTTAAGTATTTATTTATGTGCATGTTATAATATTTTTGTCTGTTTTATTCTTCCTTTGTATTTTTTTACCCTATATATTTCTGTGATGCTATTTATTTCTGCCTGTCCTTTTTACATTTCTGCCTGTCCTTTTTACATTTCTGTATGCATTTCTGCCTCATTATGCAAATGAGGAGGGGCTGTGTCTTAAGGGCTCAACTTCTTCCCATTGGTTGGTTAGCATTTTACTGCATCGGTCAAATCTACATGGCTTTTCCCCGCACTAAAGCTTAAGTAATGTCAAACTCAGCAGTCAGACGTTCAGTGTCCAACCTCTTAAGGAAAGCTGCTAATAGACTGGAAGAATTAGAACGCTGTACATTTGGGATCTGAATGTTTTTTTTATGGTTTCAGATTCGGTTTTTCCAGATCAGTAACTCATCGGCGGATGATTTCTTCTACAAAACAGACACCTCTCCGCAACCACAGCAAGGGAGACACTGAGCTACAACCATAGTTTCCTCAAAACGAGTCTCCCATCGCGCTGGGTGAATTACATTAGACCCTATGCAGAGCTCGCTTGATAAGAAAATACTGTAGTTGATTATAAAAGGCACAATATGAATTATCAGATTCACATCCTGGCAATAAAAAGCACTACAGATTATCATTATTCTATCCATGTTGGTCTAATTTGTGAAGGAGGCGGAGTTTCATCAAGCCGAGCCAACATTTCCCCTCAGCTGCAACACTTGGGGTTCACGCTGCGTCTTTAAGCATGATCCAGCACCGCTGTGAAGTTGGTTTGAATTTGGATATTGGACATTCAAGCTCCACGGAGTCATCAGGATCTAGCTCATGGTTAATCCGATTGAGGGACTCCGATTTCGGCCAGCGTCTCTCAGCTGCTCCCTCCTCCCACACGCGGTGGTGCATTTAGGGACTGTCAAAAAACTTTTGAACCAAGCTCTCTTGAGAAATAAAAATCAATAAATGTATTATCTTGTGACCAGCTAAGATAAACTAATATAAATTGATGTCAATAGATAAAATCTGTAAGGCACATTTATTTTTATTCATTTTTAAGCTATTTCCAATTTTCAAGACAAAAATTGGGACTTTTCCTTACAGATGTTTTTTAGTGGCTTGATTTTATATTAGTTTTGTCATAGGTGGTCACAAGATACGGAATTTATTGACTTTTGTTTCTCAAGAGTGCTTGATTCAAAGGTTTTTTGGCGGTCCCTAAATGCACCACGCGTGTGGGAGGAGGGAGCAGCTGAGAGACGCTGGCCGAAATCGGAGTCCCTCAACCGGATCAACCATGAGCTAGATCCTGTTGATTCCGTGGAATCAACGGGACTTTTATAATCAACTACAGTATTTTCTTATCAAGCGAGCTCTGCATAGGGTCTAATGTAATTCACCCAGCGCGATGGGAGACTCGTTTTGAGGAAACTACGGTTGTAGCTCAGTGTCTGCCTTGCTGTGGTTACAGAGAGGTGTCTGTTTTGTAGAATAAATCATCCGCCAATGAGTTATTGATCTGGAAAAACCGAATCTGAATCCATAAAAAAAACATTCAGATCCCAAATGTACAGCGTTCTAATTCTTCCAGTCTATTAGCAGCTTCCCTTAAGAGGTCGGCCACTGAACGTCTGACTGCTGAGTTTGACATTACTTAAGCTTTAGTGCGGGGGAAAGCCATGTAGATTTGACCGATGCAGTAAAATGCTAACCAACCAATGGGAAGAAGTTGAGCCCTTAAGACACAGCCCCTCCTCATTTGCATAATGAGGCAGAAATGCATACAGAAATGTAAAAAGGACAGGCAGAAATGTAAAAAGGACAGGCAGAAATAAATAGCATCACAGAAATATATAGGGTAAAAAAATACAAAGGAAGAATAAAACAGACAAAAATATTATAACATGCACATAAATAAATACTTAAAAAATATAAGTAATTAATAAATAAAGTTGAAGATTATAACGCACAATAAATAAATAAGGTAATTATTACAAAGGCAAATAAATAAATAAGCTAATTAAAAGAGATATATACATTTATGTCTCACTGTATAATTTAATTTCTACCTACATTTATTAATTTGGTGGCAATTAATTGTATTCTTATTTATTTATTGAGCATTTATTTATTTCTGTATTTATTTTTAGATATGGAAGACTTGGTCCTCCATAGCAAAGTCATGCTGTAATCTTAGCAGAAAAACAGTTCTTAAATCTAATCTTTCCACTCTCAGGCTTGATTGTGGGAAAAGTGCTTGTCAAGTCATTCATGTAAGAAAAAACTGATTTGACTGTAGTTATCTCTTTGCTGTTTCTAAGAGACCACTAGAAGGCGCAATTGTGGCCTAAAAGAATACAAAATTTACCAGGCTGTGGTTGAGTAACCTGGCCTGCAAGATCAATTCTCGCAGTGTGTTCACAAACACACAACTAGGTGCAACACACTAGAAATCTGGCTGGCCAGAGTAGTGGTACAGACACTGCATTGATATGGTGTGCAAATCTTTACATTTTAAAGTCTAATAAACAAAATAAAAATACTTTGCAAATAAAAAAAAATCAGCCTCTTTAAGGGTTTTGTAGACTGACTTTTTTTATTATTTTAAGTAAATATAGGTAATGTCTTTGTGGCTCCATTATTCTGAAACACATTATTATATTAAAATCAGTTTGTATTTTTTTTATATCTACCAACCCCCAATGCCCCCCCCCCCCCCCCTACACTTTTACTTTTATAATTCCAGCCCCTATGACATTGTTCTCCTTTCAAAACTACTGATCAGAACCACAATGAAAAACTCAGCTGAGGTGGTAAAACACAGCTTGTGTTCATCAAACCTTAACTCACTTGATCTGTAGTCATTTAATCCTGCTAGGGATAAATGTGTGCCCTAACACCATAAAATGCCTAAAAAAACCCGTTTCTGTTCATTACTGAGACTGTGGAAAAGAGATGGACTCATAATAAAGTAGAAAAGTGCTTTTGGCTGAATAGGAGCTTTTTTTTAGATCTATACATTTAAATGTGTGAAATAATCACTCAAAAAAAAAAAAAAACCAACAGATGATGGTACACAGTCATAAAGACTATTAGTTTAACCTATAGCACAACCAGCGTGTTTTTTATTTTATAATAAATTCAGAGATTTGAGATTACCTAATATATAGAAGTGTATATCACAAGAATTTGCTGATAATATTTGTATTACTTTAGAAGTTACTGCATTAATGTAAAACATTGACATGTTAAGATCCCCCGTTTCCTCTGGGTAAACACTGTCTTTCCTCCACTTTTCTGAAATAACTTTATTTTTTAGAAAACTCCATGCATGGTTTCATTTCATTTGCCCTGGTATTGAGCCAAATCACAACAAACTGTTTGTTGAACTTAGGACTGAATAGGTTGTAGTTTTACTTGAGACTCAAATATAGCTGTTTATGCAGTACTTTCATAGACTGAAGTAGTTCGAAGAGTGTTTCTATGTGCTGCTGTTGAAGTGCACACATATTTTGGAAGCCAAAGGTTTTTTTTAAAAAATATTTAGCTTTTATTCAAGTTAATTGCTCTTATTGCTTTTTTGTTTACAAACAGTTTTTGGTGTCCCTTCACTTTAGGATTCCTGGCCTGACACCTCATCAGATAGAGGATATAGAGTAGTAGCAGTTATTACAGGGGGTGAAGCCATAGATTTGGGAGAGCTGCCAGAGTGCAGCTCATTTTACCCCCTAATCGTTGTCAAAATGTATCAGATAAAACAATGGTATATTTAATTTGGTTACTTTACAAAACAGTATAAAGTAAGAAGATAATGTCAGACTGAGAAAACCTGTTAGTAATTTTAAACATGCAACTAAAAACATGGTATGGTAACCACTAGGGAGGAATGAGTGGGGTCTGGGAGTCTGGTTCAGCCGGAGAGAGGTGAATCTGATCCGAGTGAGGCTTGTGTGATGGACATGATGGAGGGTGAGCACGGTGGAAGGTGAGCAGGGTTCGATCACAGGTGAGACCAAGGAAACAGGAGGCCACACGCTGCCAGCCAGGAGGTTTAGCCGAAGGAAAAAACTTGAATCGGTCTGAGACAACCCTGAAACCGGTAAACGAACCGAAGCAGAACCCAGTTTGGAGTAACCTAGGAAGCAGGAACACGCAAGGTAAAACTGATTCTTCTAAGTCTAAGAGTCAAGACCCCAGGGGAAGCTAGCATCAAACCACATTGGTTAACACTCAGGCTAAGAAGTGCTGGCAGCAGGCTCCTAAAACACTCCTGTCCTGGTGAGGCTTGATGGGTAACACCTGCCACTTCACCAAGCCACCGTTCTCGCTGACTCCATCTAGTGGAGGAATATTAGACTGCACCACCCAGAGGAAACAGTCCCCTCGACCCCGACAGTATTAAAAGCCTAGAGATAAAAGTGTGTTTTGAAAGAGATTTAAAAACTGGAAATAATGAAATAGTTATTTCCATGGATGTCTGCACACCAAGCTACCTTTACGACTAAATTATGACTTACACTTTTTATTTATTTCACAAACAAGAAGTCCGGTTTGAACTGAGCCAATGACACATGGAGCTCTGCTTTGTTTTTATTTTAATAACAAACATAGCACCAAGTGCATTGTGTTTAAAAACATCAAAACAAAAAAGACATTTAACACAAGAAAACACCAAAACAGAGTACCACAGAGGGCTAGAACAAAAGTTGGCTTATATTTAAACTTTGATTGAACGCCTTGAAAAACCTCTTCTTCCTATTGCTGAGTCCATTGCTCATCTTGATTTTCCTGTTCCATTTTAGGATAAATGCTTAGAAAAAAGAACCATGGTGGAACAACTGAGGGTTAACCATGACACAGGAAGAACCACAGGATGAACCAGAACAGGAGCAGCAGAATCCAGCAATAAACAAAGAAACCAGAGACCTTAAATAGTGTGGAGATGTAACTGATGACATAGAACCCAGATGAGTATAATAAAAACAATAAATGGCAGCTAAGCAGGGCTAGCTGAGGAGATAAACAGAAGTTAACAAACTCAAATAAATGAAAACATAGATAATATCAAGAAAGGAAAAACTTAAAACATGAGATCCAGAACTAGACAGTAAAGCCAGAATCCTTATAAGTCTGGAAGGATGAAGATGATAGAATAGCAAAGAAATTACATTTTCATATCAACACATCACCAAATATCCTAATGACTGCTGTCATACCTATTGTTTGACATTAATGTACCAATCAATATGGAACTACATAGAAGAATATATTATTGAACCCATACAAAAGCTGCAATAATCAAAATACAAATAATTTAACATCAACCAAATCATATAAACAGATTCAAGCTTACATACACCCATTCTGATTTGACCTTATTATAATCAATACAGCAAGGTTCAGTTTAGTATTTAATTTTATAAAAATTTCTATTTTAGGAAATTCAACAGAGAGCATAAAGTGACTTTGCAGCAATACACCCAGTTGAACAAACATGTAACGACAATGAACAGTTAATTGTAACGAGTCGTTAACTTTAAACGATTTGTTTACAAAGAAATGTTTCCAAATAATCACCCAAAATTAAAATGTACTTATTTAATGCAGTAGTACATCAAAAAGCAAAAAATACTGTTGTGTTCCTTTAACTAAACCTGACTTGTGATTTCACTTCATGTAGAATGACTTCTTGAGACTTTCCTTTGCCTGTTCTTCTGTGATAGTCTTCCAGACAGCAGGAATGTCAGCAGGCAGAGCATCATACGCTTCAGCAAACTCCTTGTTGTACTTGTTCATCACGTATTTCCAATAATCTGAAGCCTCAAGGCTCACATCTGGACGAATATCCCAGTCTGGATAAATTTTCCTATAATATTTGTAAGGATGGTATTTACTGCTGGTAGCTCTGAGGCTAAAATGCTCATCACTGATAACAAGAGAAGAACAGATGTCAGTAGAGAGTTTATTTGAGCCACCCCACCTGACACGACCTAAACCGTTTGGTCTATGCAGTACAGCAAAGTGTTCAGTGTGGGCTTCTCCACCTGCATCACAGGGTGTTTTGCAGAATGGACACTGTTCACCACAACCAATAACTCTGTTGAACAGCTCATTCTGGGGTTTTACATGGAGATGTGTGAGTTTTGTGTCAAATGTAATGTCTTTAAACTTGTCTCTAAGAGCTTCTGTCATGTCCATCACACATTTGTTGAGCCAGTAAGCAAACTGGTCCTGGTCAGCTTTGTTCAGAACCATTAAGGAATCAAGAGCATCCTGGGAAATGACCAGTTTATCACCAAGTTCTTTACAGATATTTTCTGCAAATGTCTTCAGACTGTCAGTCTTTTCTGCTGTTGCCTTTTCAATGGCAGCATTTATGCAGTCAATGCAGGACTGAAGATGTCTGTCCTCAAACTCACATAATGCTGAATCAGAGGAGAAAATCTCCTTAATTCTATCAGATATCCATGATTTTACATAATACTCATATGACAGAATATATCTCTGAAAGCTTTTGAAGTCACTCTTTGAAATCAGATCCAGTAAAATATAATACTGGAAGGACATCCGTGTGCTGAACTCCTCTCTTGTCAGCATTTTATTAACAATATCAAGACCAAGATGACGATAGACAAAGTCTTCCACAGCAGGTTTCAGACACTGGTCGGTGAATTCTTCAGCTTTCTTCTGGCATTGGTATCGCTCATTAAACACATCTTTGAAATCTGCACAAAACTTGTCTTTGTTCTTCTGCAGACGTCTGTAAGGATCATTTTCTTGTATAAAATCATGCATTTTCTGAAACTTCCTGGCTGCAGAGCCACAGATGTGCTGTTTCAGAGACACTTCAAACTCAATGTCCGTGTCAACATCAGCCTTACTCAGCCTCTCATCAATGATGTGAAGGATCTCCTGGATATAAGTATCATGATAGTTGGTTTTCATCGTGATTTTATCACTGACACAATCATTGCAAGCAGATATGATGCTGTCAGCAATTTCTTGTTTTGCCTTAACTAGATCTGTCTGGGTCCACCATCCTTTTACTTTGTGTTTGACTTGTTCTATATTTCTTTTGGGTTTGTATTTAAAAGAAAACTTCTTTCACTCAGCAGCTCAAATGCATGGCTTCCCTTGGGTGAAAGATTTTTTCGCAACTGATGAGAAACACTAGTGAAGATTTTTGAAGTCTGCTGTGCAGAAAAAGACAAGGTGTCCAGTGTTTCAGCCCACATCCTATTAAACTTTTCTTCAAGTTGTCATTTTTACTTTTTTCTTATGACATTTATCAATCAAAGCACAAATTGCTCTTTCGATTTCTTCTGTATAACTGTCTCTGATTTTGTCAAGTTCTTTCAGCCCCTTTTTTATGTCAGCTGCTGCAGTTAGCTGGATACACACGGATTGAGCAGTTTCTGTTTGATGTCAGCTGCTGTGGTGAGCTGGTTAAACACTGATCTCTCAGTTTGTCGTCTCAGACTCTTTATGTTGTTTGAGAACTCCTCTCTGTATCTTTCAACCAGATAAACACGACCTTCTGGATGCTCAAAGTATTTATTCAGATTGTCAAGCATCATTGACTCCCTTTTGGTCAGCTCTGTAGTTGCTTCACTTTTCAACACAGTGACATATTTTCTCAGGTCAGATATTTCAGTTTTTGCAGCAACTGCCCTAAAATTAGAAATTCTTGTCTCTGCATTGGTAACCCAGGTGTACATTTCTTTTTTGAACTCCCACTCCCATTTGTTGTACTCTGTGCAGAGCCTCATGTATGCATCGGCTACCAAGCTGTTTCTGAAGCTGAAGATGAAGTTTTCATGTTTTACTGCAGTCCACAGGCTGTTTATCCACTCTCTGAACTCCAAGATGTTGTGAGAAGTTGACTCACACTTTCCCAGCAGTTGGATGATGTTTTTCTTGAGCTCATAGACGGTCTCACTGTATCCCACATTGACTGGTGCCATTGGTGGGTTTCCATTCCAGAGTCCAGGAATGTAGCAGTTCCCAGTATCTGGATTGTACTCCATCACATCAGTGAAGTTCTTGTTCTCTTCTTTCTTTTCCATTTTAGCTGCTACCTGGGTCATCTCATTCAGCTGTTCTAGGAGCAGCTTCCTGTCTCGTAGGTTCTTCTCATGGGCTGAAACATCAGAAACGTTCTGGAGAACAAACTGACATTTAGGCTTTTTGCCGACCTCCTTCATCCTGAGGAAAGCATGCACCACTATCTGCAGGATGTCTTTCATTTCTGTTGAATTCTCCATTGCAATAGTGATAATGGTGACGTCACTCAGCCCAACAACCAGTGTTGCCAGCTCATTGTCATGTTCATGGCTGTTATCCAGCTGTGCCAGCTCTGGTGACTTTAAGCCTTCAGTGTCAATAATCACCACAAAGTCACAGTTGAGAACTTTTTTGAAGTCTTCACTGACTTTGATGAGCAGCATGAAGGCTCCTCGAGTGCATCGACCACTGCTGACTGCAAACTGCACCCCAAACATGGTGTTAAGGAGAGTGGATTTTCCTGTGCCCTGAACTCCAAGAACTGTGACAACCAGTATCTTGTTCTGTGGAGACACCAAGTCATTGAGCTGAGAGAGAACGTCACTCACCCATCTGAGAGGTATGTTGGAAGCATCTCCATCTACAAGCTCCAGAGGAAATCCATCCAGCAACAACTGAGCACAGAGTTTGGGCAGATGTTGCATTTGTTGACGTGATAGGTCTGTTTCTGGAAGGTAAAGAGAAGCTTCGTAGATCTGACCCATTTCACGGAAAAAGTGCTCAACTCCCAGTGAGCTGTTGGAAAGTTGTTGGTCAATTTCTTTGATTTCCTTTTTGTTCTCAGAGTCCTTGCATTTTTCCTTGTAAAGCTCCCTTAGGCCCGAAAGTTTTATACGAGACAAGCTATCAAGGTTCATTCGCATCCATTTCAGAAAATAACCCCTTTCTCTGCTGGATATTGCACTAATGAAACGACTCATGAAATCTGACATAGCATGGGAGTTCTGCTTCCTACAAAGCTCTTTTTTTTTCATTCTAAGATTACTTTTATAGGTTTCTATGTCTTCAGAGCCAACTTTTCGAAGACGAAATTCTTCCTTTTCCAAGAAACTCAGTTCCTTCCAGATCTGGCCTTGCAAAGGAAACTGTCTTTCTTTGAATTTAAAAGTGTCCTCAATCCCTTCAGTAATGGCATCTGCATTTTTCTTCCCAGCCTGGCACTCTGGTGAATCTTCATCAATAGAAATTCCCAGATCATATGCAATGTCGGCCATCTGCTCTATTGACATCTTCATCCCTGGGTTGGTAAGTACACTGCTCACAGTTGTCCTCAATTGTTTGACAAAGTCTGCATCATTGGTCTGTTTTGTTTTTATAATGATGTTGTTTTTCGTCAAGTTCAGCTTGTTTGCTATTTTCTTTAGAACATCTGGATTAAAGCTCTTGCTCTTTTGGTTTCCCACCAAGAAGATCTTTGCTTTGTGGTTTTCGTTAGTCAGCAGTTTGCACTCAGACTCCAGCTGATCAAAAAACACAAAAACTGCAGCAGATGTCTGACACAAAAAGGAGAATTGTGTTTCATGTGCAGCAATGTCACCTCTAAGGTTAGCTATAGCCACAGGCTCACTGAAAATGTCCATGTTTTTGTTTCCACAGGGAAGGTACCAGGTCATTTCAGTCAGTCCATCAGATATTTTTCTTGGCCTGTCTCCACACTTCATGTTGTGGTGAACAAAGGTGTCATGGTACTGATGAGGGTTACTCAGAAGTTTGTTGAGAATCTCTGATTTGGACAAGGAGCACTCACCCAGTCTCACAAATGAGATCATTGGAAGATCAGAAAGAACAATTCTTTCTTCTTTGAAGCCCTTTGATGCTGAAAGATATGGAGGTCTGTACTTCTTAACAATGTCTCTCATGGCCCACAGCATGAGGGTGCTCTGTTTAGTATCACAGTTAGGAAGCAGCAGAGGAACAGAGAACTGACACATGGACATTTTTAGTGCTAACTCTTGCTGAACAAACCCATCAGAGCACAGAAAGAGAGCAGTGATTATATCAAGAGCATTAAAGACTTCAGCATCATTTGGGCTGTCAAACAGATCCTCAAAACTGCACTCTGCACTATCTGATGCATCATCACATTTTGTTTCAATATTAGAATCCTCTGAGTCACATGCTACATATTTCACAGTCCTAGCAGTCACATTAACCATCATCAATTTCTTAAGAAAATACATTGGTACATTTGATTTACACATGCCAGGGTCATCAGTAATTGTCTTCTCATTGATCTGAAGTATTTTGCTGAGTGATAGCTTCTCTTTGTAGTACTGCTCCAATCCCAGATCTTCCAAAATGCTCTCAAGGTTGGTTTCTGTAGATCATGAAAATACATAGATTTAATATGCCTGTCAAATAGTGGGTGTAAATTCTCATTATAAACTGTTTTAACTTCTACTTTTAACACAGCACATTTCAATATTACACATTAGGAAAGCATTATTGTTTTACAGTGGAATCAAATGATGTTAACTTAGATTCAAAAGCCAGGGGACATCTAAAACGTCTGCAGTTCAATCACATGATGCAGTTTTCCACCGAGTTCCCCAAATCTATCAATTCCAGGTTGACACCATCTAACACATATGCAGCAACTAAAGGGAGAGAGGATCCTAACAATACACCAACATTCATAGTAATCTGAATATTTTGTCAAACTGAGCTCCGTAAAAACACAGACTGAAAGGCACAATTTTATCAGATAATAACAGTCAAGCTAATGGGTCTCAACAAGATCAACAGTGGAACTGCAGATATAGAAAAGTTACAAGGTGTCACCAACATCAGCAGCAGCTACACTACCAGACATTAACAGCAACAGCAATAGATGTTAAAGCCAATCTTTTTATTCCTAATGAATAGCCACAGTAGCTAAGCTGTCAGGCCTCACATCTCAAAGCTGCAGTAGTATTAGCTGTGTTTGAATGCCACCAGGCCTAAATAACAGCAGAAGCAGCTGCTGTACCTAACCTTTCAAGCAGCAGCAGTCAGTTATCAAGTCTGAACAACAGCAGTATCAGTAGCAGCCAGAGTTCCAGAGCAGCAGGCGCGG
The DNA here is from genome assembly GCF_011125445.2 of Fundulus heteroclitus. Taxonomy (NCBI): domain Eukaryota; kingdom Metazoa; phylum Chordata; class Actinopteri; order Cyprinodontiformes; family Fundulidae; genus Fundulus; species Fundulus heteroclitus. The sequence continues at coordinate 102,790 of NW_023396560.1, read as the reverse complement.
TTTAGCTATCAGATATTAATAGCAGCAGCAGTTGCAGCAAAGCTACTGATACTTAGAAATGCGGGCATCAGCGCATGTTAAAGACATTGACAGAGGCAGGCTAAAGCTGTAAACCCAGAACACATCCAGACTGTGTATGCTTAACATCAGTACCATTACTGACTAGACGCAGGAATTGACCCTCAGGTCATATTGCATTAAAATTTTATGTATCATAGTATTTGTTACTCTGACACTTGTCACTTTATCCTTGACAACACATCAACAAAAGGCCTTACCATCTGATCTCTTACTATAGTGATGGACAGACCAGTCTGACAAATTACCGTTGGCTGGCAAATAATTGCAAGATGAGCTTCACATTGCCTTCTTTCCTTGACTTTCAACTAAACCTTAACTGGCGAATGAGTGCTCACATAAACTGGATGCTCACTGGATGCCCAAGTGAATCCAGTGATTAAACTCTCCAAGGATAACTGTCAGTTGCCTTTAGTTGATTGTAGGGCTGGGCGATAATTCAATAACAATATCTATCGATCGATAGACGTGTGGTGCGATAGGAAAAAATAGGGTCGATAAAAACTTTGATAGACAGTTTTACTTCCTTGCTACAGACGGCACGCCGTCACTAAACGCCGCCCTCTCAAACCACAACACACAAAACGTGAATATGTAGCAGCAAGTAGCGGCGGAGGAAACGGTCCCAAAACGGGGTTTTACCAGTTCGCCAGCCTGACAGAAATAAACCACAGTGATTTGTAAAACTTGCAAGGAACCGGTAAAAGCGTCTGGTAACGCAACCCACCAGTATTCATCACGTAAGCTGTTTACACCCGCAGCAGCGCAAGCTGTGCAGCCCCACACGGCTTCGCGTCGTCGTAATTTTCTGGAAGTTCTTCCAAAACAAAGCAGGTATAGCAGCTAAACTGGGCTCCCTTCTTTGTGATAAAATGAAAAAGCGTCCAAGCGGCGTAAGGACATCACACATGCAGTAACGTGCTTCATAGTGATGGACATGCTGCTGCTGTTCTCTGCAGTTGAAAAACCTGGCTTCAAACAATTACTCGCCACTCTTGATCCGCGATATAAAGTTCCAGGACGCAAGTTTTTCTCTAACAGCGCTCCCTAAATTGTGCATAAAATATGATTTTAAATATTTTCCATAATTATCGATATCGATCAATATGCATTTTTTTTTATCGTTAAGCTTTTTTTCTATATCGCCCAGCCCTAGTTGATTGTAAACAACTGATGAAATCATTCTGGTGGGACATCAATGACCTGGGGTCTCATTTATAAAGCCTGTGTCCGCACAAAATGAGGTTTGAAACTTACGTAAGTCACTTTTCAAGCAAAAGTTGGGATTAATAAAGAAAAAAAATACTTGACGGGAAAATGTGCGATCCTCACGGCAAATATGACCCATGCGTACCTCATTTTGATAGAAACTGGCTGCAAATCACCTCGTTACCATCTGCATTTCCAAACTGCATCATGATTCCTCTCAAACGTTCAATTTCTCTCCATATCAGACTTTAATTACAGATCGACTTCATCATAAGCATTTAAAACCGCTGTTTTATTCATACTTGTTCTGGTGACACATAACTATACATGAAGACCTTTCAAATAAATAAAAGATACCTATAATCCATCTTAAATCTTAAATAAAAACAACATTTTATCAGGATTTACTACAATCACATTCCTGTCCCTTATGATAACCAGGATGATATGTATCAAACAATTCCACAGTTAAATTCTAACAATGTGTGCAGCAACTACTTTAATTACTATAAACAGGCAAACACACTTGTGCGTAATGCTGCCTAGTGGATGCATTGGCACTGCGGGGAGAATTAGGAGGGGACATTGGTTTCAGATAGCAAAGAAACCAATGAGGATAGCTGGCTAAAAGGCCACTTTAGACTCTGAGCATTGTGTTCTGCTATAACCTACAGGGGACAGTGGCTACCCCCCAGGTGCTGAGGTCCTAACCTGCTAGTGGAAAGGAGATGCGCTCACAGCCATGCAGAGCGTAGCATCCCAAAAGGTTCCTAAACCTCTCATTCTTCAAAGGTCTCCCTCCCTCCTCAGATTGTCAGTCTGAACACAACGCCTAAGAGGAGTGAAGCTGTCTGATGTTTAAAGCAGCAATCAAGTTTACATTTTAACAAGTTATTTTAATGTAGACATCTGTGCTTTTACCTCTGATTTATACATTTAAGAAGCTCCTATCTGTGTTTTTTCAGGTTTTTTGCTTCGTCATTAGCATTCATGAGGTGCTTTGCATTCACCATTTATGGTTAAATCTGGGTGTGGAGGGCTGAACCTGAGGAGGAACCTGGAATGAAACATTTAGGTTCAGCTGTGTGGATGATTTTATAAATCGTTTTCGTTTTGGTGTACGCAATTTTATTTTTTGGCATACGTACACTTTTAGTATGGATCATACACAAAGTTTATAAATAAGACCCCCGTTCTATTTGTGTCATGTTTCAGTCTCCAATTCTGCTTTTGTATAACTCAGAGTTCCTCTTTGATAAGATAAGAATTCCTTTATGGTCCTGCAGTGGGGAAATTTAGGTGTGACAGTGGAAAACACACAGGCAGTTACACACAATTGTTAGCAATGAAAAAAAGAGAAAAAGAACCAACTAGTCTAATGTAAAATTAGCTGTAAAGAAACATCAAAAGTAGACGATAAAAAAAGTAAATACCAGAGTCAATGACTATTGCACAGTGGTAATTTTTTTAACAGTGGAAAAGACTCCTACACATGATACTACTGCGCAGCATCACCCCGAAGTAGCTAAAGCATGTGCAAGTTACCTTGGCATCTGGGAACAGTGTAAATAGTTAATAATTAGATCAGAAGCTGTGCATTCATTATCAAGATGTAAACAGTTATTGAGTCTATTGTGAGCAGCAGAGATTATAAAGTCTGACTGCAGCTGGGAGGAACGACCTGCAGAGAGAGCATCTAGGATGCAGTGGTTTGTTTCTAAAAGAACTCTCTAGCTCTGCAACAGCTCCATGCATGGAGTGGAAGTTTCTATGTCCTAAGGCAGTGCTGTATTTTATCCTTTGTTTTGACTGCCGGGATGAGTCTGACTAAAAACTCTTTATACTGTTGTTAATATTATATAGTTCATAGGGGTGGCAATGTTCAAAAATTCCAGTTGTTAAAAACAGTTCTTATGTTTTTAACTGTTTTAAAATGTGAAAAGGATTCTGGGTAAATTTCCGAGTGACATAGACAGTCATTGAATAGACTGATCCTTACCATCTGTTCCAGCTTCATGCAGGTCAGCCCCAGAATTTTCCTTAAGATGAATAGAAGATCATAAATATTTTATCCAGTATAACAGGTACAGTATTTTTCATCATTCATTTGAGGCAAAATTGGTGTGTACCTCCATTGTGAAAGCAGATTCTTTAACGCTACAACCTGCTTGAGGATTCAGACAGCTTCTCTCTGAAACATGAATGAGACAAAGGATTCAACAATTATTTGCAACCCAAACTTCCTCCTTGATATTGATGATCCTACACAACCCCTAAGTAACAATATTGTCCTTCTGATATTCACATTTGCCTGAGTGAAAACCTAATTTCTCAGGCCTGGGTAAAAGAATACATCAGAAAATATGGTCTGTTTCATTCACCTTAAGAAGAAAGACTAAGGGCAAAAATTTAATAAAACAAGTCTGATATAAAGAAAAAAACATTTGCACAAGCACAAACTGAAAATTCCACATGCAAATATTCAAGTTAAAATTCAAACCATACATTTTTTTCATGTAAAGGCAGAGGGCAAGCCTTCATTCATGTGTTCATGTATTACTTTTTCTCTATATTTGTTCATCATTAATAGCACACCAATTCTGTGTATCTCCGAGGTCGGTCGTGTTTTTCTCTCCTCTCCAGCTTTCAACCCCATCCCCCTCTCCTGCTTTGCTATGTCTTGTCTTTCTGAGCACTTTCTTCATATCAACGGAACTATGAAAAACATGGATCTGGTAAGCTGGTCTCTCAATGGTATTGATAAATTTTTTTCGACGGGTAGGCAACGAAAGGGGGACCCGTCCGGTCCTGATTTGACTTATTTTGGGGGAACACCCTATATTCTTGGATGGAAAACATTGTGTCTTTTCGACTTTGTCTTTCCTGGACATTTGAAACGTTTGCATGTTTGGACTCAGGATACTTGGATTTCTACTTATTGGATCTGGTGGATTTTTGATGTGTCAGCAAATACAGCAGATGTCGGTAGCCATTTGGCCTTGATCAGGCTGCCGGCTGCATATGACGTGCTCACTAAGGCGGTAAACAGACAGTTCTGGAAGGTGGAGCAGCAGAGCCGAAAAGCTGGACGTGCTGGTATGCAGACTGGCTTCAGTGATTGAACTCAAAGGGGTGATGGGATAAAATCTGGAAGTGAAGCGCGGAAAAGCCCAACAGTTAGGAAAAGTGGATTTCACCATTTGGAGCCAGTTCACGGAAATATAAACACTTTCACCCAAACAGACACACATAACTGATGCTCATATAAACTGATGAACTTACACGCGACTAGTCTCAAATGTTTACCTTCTGCTATATGTGTCTCGTCTATTTGTGCTTTTTGTGCAAGAGGTTTTTTAAGACATTATCTTAAACCTTATCCTGTTATAGGATAAAGTTTGAATTATGTTTTTTTTTCCCTTCCACCTTCCTTTTTTTTGTGGCCTCTATCTTTTCACAGCAAAATGGCAGCGCCATGTGGGCACCGTGTGGTGCCTACATGGCGCCACACGGTGGTGCCTCAGCAAATGCTCTCCCCCTGAAATGTTTGTGATGTTTGTTTGTTCATGTTATGGCGATTGTACTGAAACAACAATTTCCCTCTGGGATTATTAAAGTATGACTGATTCTGATTCTGGTGCTAAAGGCTCCTGCTCTCGTCGCAACACTTTTACTTTTAGATTTAGAGTTTACCAGAAACCAAAATTTTGGAATCATATTTAATATTAGCAAACATTTATTTTCAAGCCTTCTTGGGGACCTATATTGTACAGATAATCTAAACTCAAATCTTAGATCAGACTTTTCACTTCTTAATGTTTTTAAGGATTCATTTCCATGTTAACGCCATGAGGGTTGAAGTCATTAAAAATAATTCATTACAGTTTGACTTTGGTTCATATGGATTTGATGTGGAACTGATTTTCTTTAGTTCTTTTTAATTTCTGTAAAACAAATCTACTGGCCTATTGATTGATAGATATACCTATATAACAATATCACCTAAATTCCTGTCCCATATCTGTATGACATTAACGGGAATCCTGGCCTTTTATCCTACTTAAAGCATTAGTCACACCTCTGGATATGCAGTATTAATTTTCATCCATACAGGATGCTTTGTCTGACCGAACAGTTACATTTTTGTGTCTTTGGACAAGAGCCTTTTTTTTCCCACCCATTAGCTGTGTCCTCTTCAGGGCTTGTGGCAAACTTTGATTTATACTTCTTTTATCTTTTTTTTTTTTTTTTACATAATCAAGTCTGAAGTTGTTGCTCATGTGGTCCATATTGTATTTTTAATGTAAAGCTTAGAACAAATTTTCTCACTTAAGATGTGAATCTCTGCAGCTCTTCCAGAGTTACCATATTTTTCGGACCATAAGGACTATAAGGCGGACCGTTATTTTCATGAGTCTATGTCTGTTTTTGCCCACAGATAAGCTGCACCGGATTATAAAGTGCATTAAATAATTGTCCCAAGTGTGTAATATCACTCCACCCCTCCGTGTACACAGTTCTTTCTGAAAGGGAGAACAATCCATCTTTGTTGGAAGGACAGAGTATTTGGACTACACTGCCCTGTTTCTAACATTAGGCAAAATAAACGTAACTTACACAATGAATTAACTTACTTGGTCTATTGTTGCTAGCGCATACTGCAGGCACAGGCTGCCTTACAAGAATGAACTTCTAGTTTAGACATTACAGTCAGGCAGTCTTGTAGACAGCTCAGGGGTTTGATCAGGTAGTGACACAGTATACATTACAGTAATGCTCCGAATATCCATTAAGAGAGCAGCTTTGTTGCTGACCAAAGTATTACTTACACATTTTAACAGATTCTTGAGCAAATGGTACCACAAAAAAAATCTGTCAGTAAGCACAACGATAATCATATATAAGGCACACCTGATGACAAGAGGCACCATCAATTTTGTGAGAAAATGTAAGGATTTTAAGTGCGCCTTATAGACCGAAAAATACAGTACTATGAACCTCTTGGTTTCTTCTATGGTTACGCTCTGCTTGCTCCACCGGTCAGTGCAGGTGGATGCAGAGGTGCCAACAGGAATTCTGGTCCCCATAACAAAAAACTAAAATCACCCAAAAAACTTCCATAAATATATTAAATGTTCTTTTTGGGGGCCGCTGCCAGTCAGGGACCCTTAAAATCTTCCTAACTTTACCCCCTATAACACACCCTGGTTGGATGGCCTTGGCTTTGTAGGTTTAACTTGTGTAATCCTATCTCCTTTATCAGATTATAGACTGAAGAGTCGCTGGTAAGATGTCCAGGACTTCTCATAATATTTTTATAACTGCCATAAACCTCTGCACAGCTTTCTCTCTGATTTATAGCTTTGCTACTTTCTCTTTGTAATACTGTCTGTTCAGTATTGTTCTTCGAAACCTTCTCAGAGCTTCTGAGACCTTCACAGATTATAAAGATTGAATTATTCTAAAAATTAAATATTTTATTTATTTAGTAATTAGGTAACTTCTAAAGGCAATTGGTTGCACTGGATGTTCTATGGGGGTATCAAAGTATAGGGGAATGAGTGCCAAAGTAGGGATGGGTGTCGAACACTGGTTCCTGTTCAGAACCGGTTCCGTCTTTTCCATTTCCGTGGCACCGTTTGGCAGCTCGCTTAACGATTCTCTTTTCGATTCTGTCGGCTCTTAGCAGCACAACGTTAGCACAACGTTTTTTTTTTGCAAGTTACGTCACGTTTTATACGCAAGTTACGCACACAGCGTTCTGTACGCACGTGTGCGTAACTTGCGCACGACGTGACCAGGCTTAAAGCAAAACAAAAAAATTGCTGCCCCATCGGGTGAACGGGAAAGTTTAGCTTAATTTTAAGGAAGAGAAAGATGGCAACGAGACGCTTTGCAATCATTGCAAAATGGCATTTACATCCGCGGGAGGGAATAGATCCAACAGGCAGAAACACCTGCGCACACAACATGGCATACATTTTAACGAATGCCGTGTTTTTGATTCTTACCGGACAGAAGCTAAAGTTACGACCAGCATGGAAGGCAGTTCTGGTGGTAAGTAGCTTTTTTACATCACTGGCTGGTTCCTAGTAAATTATATGCCATTTCTGGAAATAGGCCAATTTCCTACCTCTCTTTGGGGTTATTAAGGGAGTGTGCCTTTATCGTTAATCCAGCCCTTCATTGGTAACATGTTTAATTAGAACTACTGGTAGCTGGAATTCTTACATGATTCTAGTTATTGCAATGGAAGTAACAAAACATGCTACGAAGTTGCTCCACAGTTCAAGGAGCGAGAGAAAGGTGACGCTCGTTTATTTAAATCAGGGGGGGATGAGTTTATTTCCCAAAATTGTACAGTAATGCTTTTTCATTAAACAGATGGCTTCTTCATTAGATTTAGATGAATGAGGTTATCTAAAGAGAGATTAATAAGCAACTGTCACAACAAACTTATATTTTCTTGTATTCTAAACAACTCTACTGTATTTAAGTTTGTTCTTATATTCCTTTTTTTATTTAAACAAATATAAATGTTTCTCCAGTTGCACATTTGCTGCGGACATCTTGGCCTTGTTAGTTTGTAAGGTCGTGTGATAGTTAAGTAAACAAAGTTGATGCTCATCATCAAACTGTTTGTTCTCCTTTTTTCCCCAAATTGGAATCGAAAAGAGAATCGAAAAGGAATCGAATCGTTTCACAGAATCAATAAGGGAATCGGAATCGTGAAAATCTTTTCAATTCCCAACCCTATGCCAAAGCATGTCAAAAGCAGGTTAGTTTCACTATTCCTCACTCTTTGTTTGTCGCATAAAATAGAGACAAAATTCTTTTTAGATTTTTGGCTGATAATTCTGTTCTAAATCCTTTTAAGACTTCAAGATGTATTACCTCCACACAAACACACACATACATATTATATATATATATATATATATATATATATATATATATATATATATATATATATATATATATATATATATATATATATATATATATTATTTTTTTATATAATTTTTTCTCTTTTTTAATTTATATTATATTATATTTATATTATATATTAATTTTTTTTTTCAAAATTCTCTTTTTCAGATAGAGTTTTATGAATTGCATTCTTTTCAAATTGTGTTTTACTGATCACATTCTCTTCACTTCTGGGGGCAGGCTTTCCTCTGGAGTGAGGACCGAAGAAATATTTTTATTGATCTATGTACGTCAAGAGCATGAATTAAAGAGAAAGCTAAAAAGAGGAAAGCTTTGGTATTAAGACAGCAATTCTTAGAGCTACACTCACAGAGAAGACTCATAAAATGTAATAATGTACAAAAATTGTATCTATGAAAATGTTAGATTTGAAGAATGCTGTCCTTTATACGGGAGCTTTATACATACCTTATACCTTTGTACAGGACCTTAATATCTGAAACAGCCAAAGCAAGAATGGAAAGCATATTTTAACCATTACTGAAGAAAGCCATGAAAAATATTTGCATAATGGTTAAAATAAGTAAGAAAATGTATATATTTTCCACTTTAAGAAACACTGACGGTAATATTATTGGAGCTTAAAATATAAGAATAATACTTTAAATGGAGTTTTTTGGAAAGACTTTCAGCTAAATTTATAATGTTAGCAGAAATAAATATGGCAATTTTACTTTTAGCAAGACATTAGTAAGAATAAAATATTTCTTAAACTCATTAGTACGTTTTATATCAAATCATGTTATGGTTACTTAACTGTTATACAGTTAAACACACCTTGAATATTTTATTCAATACCTGTGCAATAGGAACCAATGCATTTTATTATTTAGTTATTTTTAAGTTTACACGAATATCGGTTTATTTACCTCAAAATATATTCTATTATCTTGCATAGACCTGCAAATTAAATATTTTTTGCCGCAATGTTTCACTTATCCGACAGCTGCTACACATGATGATGAAGCATCTTGACAGGGGTCAATGTTCTCCCTTTCTTCATTAATATTTAATTTGCATTTTGATGCAGGTATAAAATGTATTACTGATGCATTGATTGTCTAAATGTGCCTTTATCCCAAATCTGTGATGTAAATCAGTCAACCTTTTTTACAACTTAGTAAGATGTGCAGGACTGGAAAATGTTAATGAACCAGCCTTTATAAGGAGACCAAAAAAATTTAAGTATTAAAAAGTAAAGTTGTGGTTTCACCGTGTTGTTCACAGTGTTCAGTGACATACTCCACAGAACCCAAGCCCCAGAACCCCCGCCAGGTCACCCCTCCAAGGATGACACACCCCAGGAACCCAGAGCTCCAGATCCACCCAGACACATCCAGCGGCAGCACAGCTACCAGGCCAGTCCCCCACATCTGCTGGCGCAGAACCCCCAAGAGCACTGCAAGCAGCCGCTGTAGGCCGCCCTAAGGCCACCCAAGCCACCACTCCCTACAGGACACATCCCACAGACCCCACCCCCACCAAGTAATGGGGCCAATCAACGGAGCCCAGAGAGATCAATCTGACGCGGAGGCAGATGCTGTCTCAAGACTAATATGATCCAGCAAAAGATCTCTATATTAATTGATACAGAGAATGTTTTTTTCTTTTTCAATTCGTGAGGATAGTTTCTTTTGCGATACATAAGGCAGTGCAAGTCATGTCATTGGGATTTCTTTCCCAAAGTGCTTTCATTCAAGTTACCCAGCAAGCAAACTAAGGGGGAAGGTAAAATTTTACAACTCAGGCACTCTGACAAGTCCTTACATATCTGGACCCAGAACCTCTGAACAGGTGTACATAACCATAGTGCATGAATATGATTATCAGGATTATTGCCTGTGCACTGTGGACAGATATTAGATTGAGCAAAACCCATCCCAATAATCTTTGACCTGTATAGTGTACTCTATAAAGGGTTTTATTTTAGTTGCATACCCCTCCTCCCGCCGCCATTGCTTCAGAATAAATTAAAAAATATTTTTAAACAATTTAAAGCATATAATGTAGCATACTGTATAATTTCATACCTATTCTAATCCTACTCAGAGGTTAAAATTAAATGAAATAACATGGAACATTAAAGCTTACTTTATTTTGAAAAACCAACAGGATGTCAGTCTTGCTGAGTCGCTAGAAGGTGGCTGGTATATGAAGCTGCTGGTCACTACTGTGCTGCGTTGTGTTACCAACTTGGTGACTATGTCACGATATTTAGCAACTTTTCTAACCCATCTAACAGCTCTTTTTCAAAAAAGTGACCTGAGACTAATCTAGTGATTTTTTTGGCAATATAGTAACTTCATATGAAAGCAGCGATTATTCGCGAGGACCACATGGCTGCTAGAGCTCTCTATTGCCTGTGCCTGTGAGACAGAAATCTCACAGGCACACACAGCTGCCCCCGTCCTGAAAGCCCTACATGCAATCCGAGCAAAGACGAAAATTGTTCGGATTGCATTCATCCATTGTTTTCACAATGGATGAATATAAATATGATGTAAATATAGTATTTAGTCCAGTCTCTATTTTTCTCTGAAACGGTTTTACTAAAATAATTACCTGATCACCACACAGCTTCAATCACCTATTCATCTTTTGTTTTGAAGCTTTCAAATATTTTTTTCAAAATGTTTTTCCTAAGTTGCACATTAGATATCTTTAAACCTATATAAAATATTTATCAGACACTATATATTAAGAGATATCATGAAAACAACTGAAGATCTTAATGAAATTCATACTGACCTGTTATAAATTGTTCTGCCTTCATCAACAGTTCTCTGACTTGCTCCTTTCCTCCATCCTTATTGTTGAAAAGGTGGATTCTCCATGAAAAACGTTCAACAACATTTGGAAGTGCACTGGTGGTAGACTCTGAAATAAAGTCTTTTAATGATATCTCTAAAGTATCTCCTCTTGTGAAAAGCAAGAAACTATTGTTTATCCTCTGTGGTCCAAGTACTCTCTCCACAGCCTCCACAGCCTTCTTTTCTTCTTCAGTGAACCGACCAACTTTGATGACCACCAGAAAAAGAAAAGGAGTACTAGAATCCCTGAAGACATGAAGAAAACTTGTAATCTGCTCCTCTGATCCTAATATCCCAGGAGTGTCTATCACGGAAATACGTTTTCCAAACACAGTTTCAGTTTCCATAGAGATATATTTTGTTACTGGTCCAAAGTCTGTTTCTGACTTAAACACCTCTCGTCCTAAAATGGTGTTGGCTGAAGCAGTTTTCCCAACTCCAGCTTTTCCCAGAAGGGCAATACAAAGATGATTATCCATGACAACAGCAACCTGGAGAGAAAATAGAAAGCTGTTTAGTTTTTGGCAGTTTTCAAAGTATATTTATACAGAACAATTTGAAAATAGTGGTTATTAAAAGATGAATGATCAAGATGCAAGGGTTTTTATGCATTCTGTTAAGTGGCTCAGGTTAACAGAAGAAAAAAGAAATTTTCAGTCCATAGAAAAATTCATACAAAATTTTGAATATTAAATTACCGTAATATGAAAATATTTTTTATTTATTCAGGGGTCTGAGTTGTAATGATTAATTTCATCTGTTTTGTTACTGTTGGCTAATTTATTTGATGTAGGTTGGAAGTCCAATATTGTACTTGGCTACACACGTACAGAAAAATATGCGCATATTGCATCCTGTATGAAAGGCCCTTAAGGCTGGACATCCATGACACAATGGATTTGCAACAAGTTAAAACCTTTTCGGCATTGCAAAGTACTCCATGTGCAAGATTGCACACAAATTTATCTCAGGTTTCTAGTCTATTATTGGTTTATATTAGTCTTGAGACAGCATCTGCCTCCGCATCAGATTGATCTCTCTGGGCTCTGTTGATTGGCTTCTTCACTTAGTGGGGGATACAAAAAGAACTGCAAGACTGATTATGAGACTTCAGAGATGCAGCTTAAGCGAAAATTCAGACTGAAGAAACTCTATTGCCTACCTCCATCAATCAGAGACTCATCCGCCTCTGACGCAAGCCAATCAGCTTTGAACTGCTCCTCCTCGAAGCCAATCAGCATCCTGGGTTCATCTTAAAAAGAACTCCACATCCTCATCTTGGCCTTCTGTACAGCGAGCAAGCGGTGGCTGCGCCGTGTCCGGTTTGGACTCTCTTGACCCGGTTTCAAGAGATAATAACTTATCCTGAATTCCTCCTGCCATAGGAATACCGTCTAGCTGCACATCTTCCTTTCCTACCTCTGTTTTCGTCAGCTCCGATTCCTGGCGCAATGAACTCGCAAGCGACGCAGACGCGTCCCAACTCTGCCTAAGTTCCGGTCAGCTTCGCTTCATAGCGCGCCGGGGTCTTTCTTAAACTGATCCGGTGGGGCTGGCTCTTGGTTCGCGGATCCGCCGACTCATCCGGGACCTCCTCTGTTTTTCATCGGCTTTGCGGCACCACCTTGCCGCTCGTCCCGGCCGCAACTTTTCAGCTGGATCTACTCTCTCATTCACTCGCTAATGCGTTCGGAGCCAGCTCAGGTAATATGTATTCACCCATGTTCGTCCTCTATTCAGGCGAACGTATTTCATTTTACTGTTTGTTTTAGTTTTCTTCTTCTGGTGTTGCCGGTAGCCACCGGGCTTGTGGTGGCATTGCTGCCACCTACTGGTTGGAGTATGAAGTGCATTTTAAATTCAGCAATTGATACCAATCGTTATTAAACCACTGCAACTCTGGTGCAATTTGGCATCCGCTTGGACTGGTCTGTATTGGGTTCAGACTTCTCATTTATGCTGATCAGGCCACTTCTGTCACTCTTGTCATTTCAATGTTTTGCCAATCAATTCTTCAGGTGTTGTGAAATTATACATGTTAAAGTTATTTAAGGTTTTTGTTCGTAGGTATTATCTGAATGTCAGGTGGGACCCGACGTCGGGACGGTTTGAGAATTGGGCGATCTTTAACAGCAACTTGCTCATGTATTTAGGGATTGTCTATTTCTTCTTTTAGGTTCAAGAATTCATTCAAGATGAATATCCGGAGAGCATCACTGAAGGTGCTGTTGTCTGGTTGATACTATTTTCAATTACGGATCCTCTCTGCAGGCGTGAGGCTAACTGAAGCTACTAAGCAATGAGATCATCAGTTAGCAGGATGCAGTGCAGAATCTGAATTAAATTCATCCAAACAACATGGTATAAGCTAATCGATTCATAACAGCATTTGGTATGCGTTTGGCATTCTACGCATTTATGAGCTAAGCAAACATTATCGATTATGTCTTAAGAAGTGTTACCCGTGTTTAATGGTCCTTCATTTTCTGTATGTTTTCTTCTTATAGATATTCTTTTCACTATTCCTAGTTGTTTTTCTCAAACTAAACCTGTCATCCTGCAATTGAGTTCTACGTATTGATCTTAACCTAGTTCCATGATGGCTTTTGCCTGCAGACAAGCTCTCGAATTCTCGATATCAGTTTCATTCTCATATCAGTTATTTCTGAGCGTCAGCTGCTCTCCTCGCTCGGTCACCTCAATCTCGCAGGTGCATCATTTTAAGAGTCACGTTTTATTTCCAGGCAGCTTGAGCTCACTAATTTCGTTTCCTTCCCTCCTTGAACAGGATACTCTGTTTAAGAGTTGCCGTTCTGAACTTTCCTTCTGGTCTGGCTTGCTTCTCGTCCGGATTTGAAATATACTTTCTATAATGATGTCTTTTGTCTGTAGATGCGTTAAATTTTACGGATGTGCATCCGTAAGTTTTGGGGGATTCTAAAAACAGTTGGTTCGCAGATTCGCGAAATTGTCCAAGAAACCGTTAATCTTGTGGCCTTTCATCTAGAGTTATTTCAGCATTCAGGATGTGAGCTGCGCAACAGCAGACGCTTGTGGAGCCAATCGCTGGGTGATGGCTATCATCAGCATGCCTCACATATCTGCTCTGACCTTTCATTCATCTTAGCCGCCTAATGCTCATCTTCAAGGTAATCTAACTGTGAATACTGGTGGTGGATTCAAATCTCATTCAAGTCTCATTAAGCCCGCGTCCTGTCCTGTTCATTCCCTCCTGGTCACTCATTCATTTATGTGCATCATCCCTAAGCATCCTCTGTTATTTATCCTGTCATCCAGGCGTCCCGCCATGCAGGCGTCCTGTTATTCTGTTCATTCTTTCATGGTCATTCATTTATTCATGTTCCCTGCCATGTTCCCCACTACGTTCCCTGCATACTCCTTGCATGCTTCCTGCAATGTTCCCTTCTATGCTTCCTGCATGCTCCCTGTGTGTTTCTTGCCATGCTCCCTGCCATATTTCCCGCCATGCGGCCTTCCCTGCCATACTCTTTTGCCATGTTTCCTTCCATGCTCCTTGCCATGTGTTTCCTTCCATGCTCCTTGCCATGTGTTTCCTTCTATGCTCCTTGCCATGTGTTTCCTTCCATGCTCCTTGCCATGTGTTTCCTTCTATGCTCCTTGCCATGTGTTTCCTTCCATGCTCCTTGCCATGTGTTTCCTTCCATGCTCCTTGCCATGTGTTTCCTTCCATGCTCCTTGCCATGTGTTTCCTTCTATGCTCCTTGCCATGTGTTTCCTTCTATGCTCCTTGCCATGTGTTTCCTTCTATGCTCCCTGCAACGCCCTCTTCCCTGCCATGCGGCCTGCCCTGCCATGTTCCCTTCTATGCTCCCTGCCATGTTCCCTGCGCTCCCTGCCATACCCCCTGCGTTCTCTGCCATACCCCCTGCGTTCTCTGCATTCTCTGCCATGTTCCTGTGTGTTCCCTGCCATATTTCCGGCCATGCTCCCTGTGTGTTCCCTCCCATGTCCCCTGCATGCTTCCCGCCTTGCTCCCTGCCATGATTATTCATTCATCACGTGCATCAGCCCAAAACTGACCATTCACCTCACCATCAACCTCACCTCATCTTTCCATTCATCTTGTTTAATTTTGGTAAGCCTTTGTGGCAATGGCCCTCTTTGCTAAGCTTTTACATCTTTTCTCCTTTATTACTCATCCTTCTCCTTCTCTCTGCCTTCTGAACTTGCTGACGCTCTGGCCTGGACCTCGGCATTTTTTGGGGGGTAATTTCCCTATTCTCATACATCTGCTTATCTACGTTAAAGTATAAATCACTGTTTATGTTCCTGCCGAGGTCCGAGCGCCAAAGTTTAAACTATTGTATCAATAAATTCCTATCTCTTTTCTCTTTGTGAGTCTTTAGTTTGAAATGATGCTAAAGGCGGCAATACATCCGAAGAACTCTTGCTTACTTCCATTCAATCAGAGGCTTGTCCGCCTCCGATGGAGCATTCGCTTCGAGCCACACCTCCTCGAAGCCAATCATCATCCAGTGTTCACCTTAAACAGCAACTCCAAATCATCTCTCGGCCTGCTTTTCGGCAAGCGCAAGAACCATTGCACTAATGTCGTATTTCGCTTCAGACATTCCCCTTTGCAAGCCTTTCAGTTCCAAGTATCATCCTGAGACCGACCATCTCTATTCATGCACCTTACCATACACCTCCCATTCATCTCACTCAACTTTGGTAGGCCTTCGCGGCAACCGGCCCTGTTTGGTAAGCCTTTGCAGCTCTTTGCCTTCACAGCACTTTTCCTCTATAGCTCATCCTACTTGTCTCTGTTTTTAGTTTAATCCAAGTCTCATAGTCTTTCGACCATACAGACGCATCGGCCTCGACCTCTGCAATTTTTGGGGGGAAATATCCCTATTCTCATACGCCTGCTTATGCATATTGAAGTATAATTCAGCGTGAATTTTTCCTGCCGAGGTCTGAGCGCCAAACTCTTAAAATATTGTATCAATAAAATTCTTCTAATTGCCTTTTCTTTCTGTGTGAGCTTTTCAGATTGAAATGCAGCTTAAGCGAAAATTCAGACTGAAGAAACTCTATTGCCTACCTCCATCAATCAGGGACTCATCCGCCTCCGACGCAAGCCAATCAGTTTTGAACTGCTCCTCCTCGAAGCCAATCAGCATCCTGGGTTCATCTTAAAAAGAACTTCACATCCTCGTCTCGGCCTTCTCCTCAGCGAGCAAGCGGTGGCTGCGCCGTGTCCGGTTTGGACTCTGTTGACCCGGTTTCAACCCACCTCCATCCCCTTCTCCACCATCGTAGCAAGCTTCGCCTGGCTTTCCTACGGTCCTCCTTCAACCTCGTCCCTATCAGAGTGTAATTCCTCCTGGACTCTTATGGAATTCCCAGTCACTCCTTAAAACGGTCCGGCAGAAGACCGCCATGTTGAGCCTGGTTCTGCCAGATGTTTCTTCCCAAAGGGGAATTTTTCCTCTCCACAGTCGCTTCATGCTTGCTCATCATGGGCAGTTCATGCAAACCTGTGTTTATCAAGTTGGACATCTAGCCTAAACAGTTCAGCATATGGACTGAACAAACTTTATTTATCTCCACTCCACACCACCAGTTTCAGACCTGGGGGGAAATATCCTTATTCTCATACGCCTGCTTATGCATATTGAAGTATAATTCAGCGTGAATTTTTCCTGCCGAGGTCTGGGCGCCAAACTCTTAAAATATTGTATCAATAAAATTCTTCTAATTGCCTTTTCTTTCTGTGTGAGTTTTTCAGATTGAAATTACCATGGAGATTACAGATAAACGGACTCAGGACACTGAGTCGGCTAAGACACGTCTGCATTATAGTATCCTCTCCACCAATGTGATGAACGGAAAACTGATATCATACTGTGCACGCCCTTTAATGGGTGTACACAATGGATCCTACTTAATGTCTGTGTGAGGATCCCATTTCATAATAGGAAGATATATAAAATCATCTAGTTTAGACAGTGTCCTGTATAATTTAGACAGTAGTTTTGGGGGGCTTGGATCCAGGAACTCTAATACATTTATTGTTATTTGTAAACCACCTTTAATGTGCTAAAATATTTTTTTTATCAGTACCATATTCTAAATTTAATTTATCAAATGTGATAAACTCAGTTCCTTCAAATATATGTTCTAGGTATTAAATACTTTTATTCTTCCAGTGTGGAAAGTTTATCATATTATTTTTTTTGTAGGATGTCAGGATTATTCCAGATGAGTTTATGGCTGCATGAGATAAGCTATGACTCTGTCATTTTAAGAAAGTCCCACCATGCCTTCAGAGAAGAGCTGATGTTGATATTTTTAAAGCATGCAAGCCATTTCATATTTGAGCTAGTAAATGGCAAACCAAAGATCTTGATATCATCAAGTTTTACATTCAGGATCTAGCCAGGGCTCATCTAAGGGACTATGTTTTAATAATTTTGAGATATATTGTAACCTGTTTGCTAAGAAGTAGTGATGAAAGTTATGCAGATCCAGTCCTCCTTTATCTTTAGTCTTCTGTAGCGTCTTTAAGCTCATATGGGGGAGTTTATCTTTCAAAAGACATTTAGAGATGGAGAAGTCCAGAGCTTTAAACCAGGCAAAAGATGGTTTATTGGGGATCATTGAAAATAAGAACCGTATTTTTCGGACTATAATGCACACTTAAAATACTTAAATTTTCTCAAATATCGATGATGCACCTTACAATCCGGTGCGCCTTTCTATATGATTACCGTTGTGCTTACTGACCGATTTTATGTGGTACAATGTGCTCAAAAATCTGTTAAAATGTATAAGTACGACTTCGATTAGCAACAAAGCCACTCCCATATGTGTCAACATAAACATGTTGACACAGGTTGGGAGCAGGTTCGCACGTCAACGTCACTGCCATATTGTATGTGGCAGAAAAAGTTAAGTTCTGTTGCAGTGAACGTGGATCAGAGAAGATGCCTCATTCCTGTGCTGCATGGAAATGTATTTGGGCTGATTTCACTACTTGTATCTGCCTTCTATAAACTAAGGCTTCACCATGTTGCAAAACTGGACACTAAAGCTGCAGAGTTGCAACACTAGGAAAAAGCTGTGCAAGACCATTCCTTTTCAAGGTTTTTAGCTTGCATACAGTACAGACTACTTTATTTAGACATAGATGTGCATATATAGATTTTCAAGTATTATAAATAAGCCAAATAAATAGCTGTGTCATTTTGTGTGTGTGTGTGTGTGTGTGTGTATATATATATATATATATATATATATATATATATATATATATATATATATATATATATATATATATATATATATATATATACAGGGCAGTCAAACTTTTTTAAAGTAGCAGGCCGCACACTATCAAGTAGGAGGGTGCACTTATGCCGGTGCTCGAGCCCCGGAGGAGAGAATTTTGAAAAATAGACTCTCCCTGATATATTTTGGAAGCTTTCAAAACAGGTGATTATTTAAACAATAGAGTCAGAGTGCATGTTTCAAATTCAATAAAAGGCAAAAAATGTGAATGATCAATTCTTCAAAAACATTTCTTTTTTATCATTATTCTTAAAACATTATTTTTTCAAATGATGTTATCATCATGTTTTAACAAGGTAAGGTAATCTCCATTTGCATAAAAGTTGTTTAATTTGAATTATCAGCACCACATAAAACAGATCAGATTAGGTGAGGTCTATTCATCTTAATATTATTATTCACAGTTCTGTTCTAAAAACGATCGTAACATTAATTCACGAACAAAGTCGAATTTTTATGATAAAAATACAGGGTTGGAATTTGAAATTAAATTCACATTTTGAATGTATTTCAGTCATATCGCTCTTTTCGAAATCTCTTATCACTTTAATTTCACTTGCACTCATCACACACACGATATATCATCGGCGAGGATTCTAGAGACGAACACAAAATGCATCCCCTGAAAAACTTTGATAATTTGCTGCTGTAATATTATAGATTTTTCAGAATAAAAAGCTAACAGGTGTGCATAATCAAAAAATATCAGAAATACAATTATAGAGCATTCAGTATTGTAAGAAAGCCCACGCTGTTTCTGGATAAATACATTATTGTATGAGTTAAGTTCTATTCCGTTTTATGCCTCTTTCCTTGTAAGTTTGAAATGTCCCATGCTCCTGAATGCACCATAGCTTTCTGACGCTCGTGAATGCATCACACTGGTCTATGAACGCGGTGCTGTGCACGTTTGATCTTCCGCTTAAAAAGCTTTGCAGTTTCAAAACTCACGTCGGCTTTCACGGTTTTATTGCACTTTTCGGCATAACACCGGTCTGTGTTTTGATCGGAAAAGTAGCATCTCGGTTGGAACAAGGAACCCAATCACTCGTTAATGTTGCTCTCAGTGGAGACAGATGCTAAGCTGATTTTTGGGATGTATAATCGGGGAAAAGTAGGTGGCGGCAGGAGCTGCTATAGACGGCGATTTGCCACCGTTGACCGGCTAATTTTGACTGCCCTGTATATATATATGTGTGTGTGTGTGTGTGTGTGTGTGTGTGTGTGTGTGTGTGTGTGTGTGTGTGTGTGTATGTATGTATGTGTGTGTGTTTATGTGCTATGAATATAAGGATCAATTTGTTAAATCTAAACATTGTGGTCTTCATTATTTCATAAAACCGTGTCACATGTGAACCTTTAGGAACAGACTTTTGTGGGGGAGTATTAAAGAGGTAAAGTTACTAATATAAGAAAAAAAGACCTAGGACAATAAAGTAAAGAAAAAAAACATAAAAGTGGTAATGTTATGAGAAAAACGTCATATTATGAGAATTAAGAGGGAACATTTCCAGAATGTTCACAGTTTGAAGAATTATTTTACTCCTGGAGTAATAGGGCCAGGTTAGATTATTTTAACTATTTCTATTCTTTAGGAGAATAAATTCAGGGAAATCAAGATAAAGGGACACGAAAATAAACTTGTAATATTGCAAAAATAAAAATATTACGAATACAAAGTATAATCTGAGATTAAAGTCCCTCTGATACTGTTTAAGTCAATCAATCAATCAATCAATCAATCTTTATTTCAGACACAAAAGAGGTCCATAGTAAAAAACAAATGATAAAAAAAAGAAAAAGACAAACAAGGAATAAAATGACAGTCACTGAGCCACAAATAAATGATGACGCCAATGTTTCCACAATCTTGAGAAAAATCTCACTGTACTAAAAACAGGGTTCACTAAAATTACTATTATATTATTGTATGACACAGATAATCTACACATACATTTATACATGAGATTCCTGAGTGCAGCTGCACATGTGGGAACAGCGGTATGTACAAACATGTGGCTAGCACTGCTCCATCTAGGCACTTTAAGTAGGAGCCTCAGGCCATCATTGTATGCCACATAAAGTTTGTGCAGGCTACTTTTTTTATATCTTCGCCATAGATGGGCTGTGTAAAATGAAGTGCAAAAAGCTTTAAAAAGAGCTACCTTCACAGAGGATGAACACATACCAAACTTTCTGTTCAAAATATTAGCCTGAGCATATATCATGCAATACTGCCTACGAATGTCACGATCATCAAATAGGTCATCAGTTATGTAATGTCCCAGATATTTAATTTCATTGCGTATATTGAGGACAATGCCAGATAAAGAGAAGTCAGGGGTTATCAGATGCTTATCTGATCTACTTCTAACAATCATGATATTGCTTTTCTTAGCATTGTATTTGACATCAAAATCACATCCATATTGGGAACAGACCCTTAGTAATTGTTGAAGGCCAGCACTATATGGGCATAAGACTACCAAATCATCCGCATACATTATGTGATTGATTATGCGGTCACCAACTACACAGCCTGTTTTACAACAATTCAGGCGCCTTGATAGTTCATCCATGTAAATGTTAAAAAGGTAAGGGGACAATATACTTCCCTGCCTTACTCCATTACCAACATTAAACGAGTCAGACAATGAGTTACCCCATTTGACATACATTAGTTGATGGCCATACCAATAGGCCATTATTCTAATTAGATATTTGGGTATACCTCTGTTTTCTAACTTGCAAAACAATTTTTGATGGTTCACACGATCAAATGCTTTAGAAGCATCAATAAAACACATAAATACTGTAGTGTTGTGCAAATTATACAGATCTAAAATCTCCTGTAGCACAAAAATACACATGTCTGTACCGTGTTTGGGTTTAAAACCGAATTGATTTTCAGAGGTCAAAAAGAACTCTTCCAGCCTATTTAGAAGGACTCTTTCAAAAACTTTCGATAAACTACTAGCTAAAGCTATGGGTCGGTAATTATCCAAGGAGCTAATCTTACCCGTTTTATCTTTAATGGTAGGTACCAGAATGACAGATAGCATTGAATTAGGTAACAGACCATGTACTAGACAGCTAGTAAGACACATAGAGAGTAATGCACAGAGTTTTTTACTTGCATTTTTCAAATGCTCAACGGAAATGTTATCCATCCCACAGGCCTTATTGTCTTTCAGTGTCATAATTGTATGATATATTTCTTGTGGGGATACAGTCACATTCTCATTACTGTGAATGTTTCCTATGTCAGGAATATCGCTTTTGACACAATTAAATAGCGCACTGTAGTGCTCTTTCCATAACTGAGTGATTTCTTTTACACCAGTAATACCATCAATAGTAGATGGAAGTGACGTTTTACAGTTGTTTACTTTCTTTATTTCTTTCCAGAAGTCCTTAACATTATTATTTCCTAACTTTCTAGCGAGAGAGTCAGACCTCATAGTATTTTCATGTCTCCTTATGATTCTTAAAGAATGTTTAAAATTAGCATTTGCTTGTTTTTTGTATTCAAACAAGGGACCATGTCTCTGTTTACCTGCGTCAGCCCATGCTTTAAGAGCCCTTCTGGCCTCTGCATGATGTTCTTTTACATAGTCGTTCCAACCCGGCTTGGTGCTATGCGAGATGGTTTTATGCAGTGGCTTACTTGAGATAAGAAGGGATTTCACAACATTCTCATACAGAGTACATAACTCAATACCATGTTGAGGGTCTTTACAATTCATATCACGACATGAGATTGCTCCCTTTGGTAAATATATATTGCTGAACATATCATTAGTTCGATAGCAATAATCTGATAGATCTTTTTCAGTCAAGTTATCCCATGCTATTTTTCCTGTACTTATATTATAGTCTACAGGCAAAACAGAAGGTATGCAATTCATGTTTACACATAAGGAGAATGGTATATGGTCAGTAGTGGCGAGGTCATAATTGACACAAATTCCCAGAATGGAATCATGAGCATCAGCTGAACAGATACAATGATCTAACCAGGAAGTTGTATGCCATGATTCACTAATATAGGTGTAACTGTTGCTAGGCAAAAGTGCCTTACTAGAAAGAATTAAGGCATTACTGTGACAGAATTGCATTAAATGCGAAGCAAATGTAGAATGTTTATCTGTAACATCTGCATTTAAGTCCCCCACAATAAAAAAACAAGTAGATTGATTATCTTGCATAAAAGACATAATAAAAGCCAATCTATTAAGAAATTCGTCTTCGTTTTGAGGACATTCATAAGGTGTGTATATGTTTAAAACAATAAAAAGTTTGTCTCCACAAGTAAATTTTAGCCCTATGGCCCAATCCACACCCAGTCTAATCACCTCAACCAGTTGATCATATTTTTTGTGCCATAATATTGCAACACCACCGGCTATCCTTCCCCGAATTATTCTGGTGCTAAGGTCGGTAGTGGATTCACCAGCGCCGTAAAATTCTTTGTGTATGCAATTCAACTTCTCCAGGTCCTGTTTAGCTAAGAATGTCTCCTGCACACACAGTATATCACAAGTCTCCAGTAATTTGTCCACCACAAGGCGACGCGCTCTGTCTGTTTCACTGTGTCCAACACGCAGACCTCGCGCATTATATGTCACAATATTAATACCAGTCATTTATTTATCGGGATCTGCGTGGCCGTTGCTCATCTGCGGTGTTACAGATGCAGGTACGTTGTCTTGCTGCAGTCTACCAGTCTCTGACATATGAGCCAAACGGATGCTGTCGTTTTTTGGTCTGCGCGCCTCAAAGTAGCGACGCACATACACACCCAATGGCCAGAGTTTAGGATCGTATATTTCAGCAACTTCCGAGCACTCTGCAGTTATATGAAACGAGCTAAATCGGTTACGCATCGAATCTATCTTCCTGCATGTCACCGATTTGCCCAGTTTCTCAGTTAGGTAGGCACTCAGAGTATCAACATCAAGGTCGGGAGAGAATTTCGTAGCAAAGACACTTACCAGCTTGGTTCTAACCACTGGGATATTAGCCGCTATGTCAGTGCCAATAATTCCTCCTTTGCGCTGCTCCCGCTTTTGACGGTTTTGTGTTCCATGTTCCAATGATACTGCTCCCTTCAAGGGTTTCTGGGGCTTCTGCTTCCCTTTCCTCAAAACAGTACTCCAAGCCGGAGACAGGACTTGTTGATTGGAGGCGTCTTCTGGTTGCTGCGGTTTAGCGTCTTTCCCACGTAGCTCTTCCAATTCCGCCTCAGCCTGCGTCGATCCATGCACGGGTTCATTAGCCCGACTGGATTCATGAGGTGGTGGTTCAATATTCGTCAGCCGGCGCTCCAGATCCACCGTCGCTCGTCCAAGATTTTCACTCACAGAAGCCTGAGCTTCCATAGCTCCTCTTAGTACAGAGACTTCCTGGCTTAGACGCTCCATTCTACCAAGCAGGGCCGAGGCATCAATGTTGCCGAAACCAACAGGTGGAAGGTCGTCCAGGTAGTGCGAAACAAAACGGGGAATATTCTCACCACGCTCGTTTAACAACTTCAAACAGTCCTTTACATTATTTACGTCTTTCTGCGCTCCCTTATGTTTGATGTTACGCTGCTTGGTTGGGCACAGTTCATATAGGAGTCGTTTGGATTCTTCAATCCAGTCAGATGAAAAATTGTTTGTAGCCAACAAAACAATGTCATCATGCGGCAGTGTTTTTATCTTAACAGAGATAAAATGTAAAAACTCATCTTCCACAATCACTTTACCGCAGGTAGTGTTATAGACATCAGGTTTTGTCCGAGAAGAGGCATTGTCAAAATGATACGCTCCTGCTGTTGTTGCCGCCGCCGCCATCATCATCATTATGGCAGTGACTGAGTAACTGCAGATTTGCCACATTTAACATGGCGGACGCTCTGACGCATTCGCAGCATAGGCAGAACCCGCTCAACGACGCGTCTACTCTTATATTATGTCTATGTGTGTCAATACCTGATAGGTCCCCCGAGCTATCAACAAGACTGCCTGACTGGACTGTAATGTCTAAACTAAAAGTGCATTCATGTAATGCAGTCCGCACCCGGAGTAGACTACGCCCTAGCAACAATAAACCAATTAAGTTAATTCAATATGAAAGTTCCATTTATTTTTGTCTCATGTTAGAACCTATTTCCAAGGAAAATGCGGAAATAGCCAAACAAGCGAGATTCCTTAAAAAACTGAAGAAAATACAACAAACGTGGACTGTAAACGGCAAGATATTCATCAAGTTAAATGGGGCTCCGGAAGAGGCTAAAGTTGTTCAAGTAAGGAGTATGGAGGAGTTGAGAAAGTTTGAATGAGGAACGTCTTGGGAGCTACCGTAAGGTAACGCAAAGACTACACCTACATGACAAGCATAAAGGAAGATTTGGCGGAGGCCAGTATGTCACACCTTCATAATTTACAGGACATTACGGAGTTAGGCCTACACCAATTTCAATACACAGAGCATACCCAACTAAATATGGAACAGGATATAGATCCCGACAACAACTTCTACACTCACATCAACAGTGACTGTCGTTACTACACCGACAAACAATACAATCAAATAAAGCAGGACGGGAAATTATCAGTACTACACATTAACAGCAGAAGCCTGTATAGAAACTTTGTAAATATAAAGGACTATGTGTGTCAAGTTGTACATCCCTTTGATGTCATAGCAATAACAGAAACGTGGATAAACAACGAAAGGGGGGCGGATTTTGGGATGGAAGGATATGAGTTTGTGCATCTGAATCGAAACAATAAGACTGGTGGAGGTGTGGGATTTTTTGTGAAAAATGAGTTTAATGCTAAGATTGTTGACAAAATGACGGTATGTGTGGATGACTTACTGGAATGCGTCACAATTGAAATTGGTTTAGAAAAAATGAAGAATGCTGTTATCAGTTGTGTTTACAGAGCACCGGGAGGAAATGTTGAATTATTTACTGAATGGTTTGGGCACTTCTTTAATAAGACACAGACGCTTTTATTCATCTGTGGAGATTTCAATATTAATCTCATGAATACAGGACATAGAAAGACGGAACAGTTTATAAATACAGTCTACAGCATGGGTCTATATCCAACCATTACCAGACCAACAAGATTAACTTGTCACAGTGCCAAGTTGATTGACAACATATTTACAAACTACATGGAAAATAGCACAGAAAGTGGTATATTAATTACAGACATATCTGACCATTTACCAATTTTTACATGATTTAATTGCAATTATAGAAGAAAGAAGCTTGCAATTAATGGGTTTAGATATAAAAGAATTAAAACAGAGGGAGCCATGATGGCTTTAAAACAAGATTTATTACATCAAAACTGGGAGCTTGTGTACATCGAAGAAAATGTAAATGCAGCCTATGAGAAATTTATGGATATGTTTAATATGGCGTACAATAAGCACTGCCCAGTAAAGAAATTAAAAAAAAAGCATTAAACAGATAAATAGTCCATGGGTGACAGAGGGGTTGAGGAGGGCGTGTATGAAGAAGAACTCATTGTATAGACATTTTCTTAGAAAAAGGACAGTGGAAGCAGAAGCAAAATACAAGTGGTACAAAAATAAATTAACTAATATATTGAGGTCTTGTAAGAGGGAATACTACAATAAATTGCTGGAAGGAAATAAAAATAATATTAAAGGTATATGGACTATCTTAAACAGCATTGTGAGAAAGGAGTCAAAGGGAATAAAATTACCGGAATATTTTACTGAAAAGGACAAAATTATAAAGGATATGACTGACGTTGCAAATGGTTTTAATAGGTTCTTTGTCAATGTTGGACCTGAGCTTGCGTCAAAAATATCAGAGACAAATACATCTGTCTGCGAAGACATGGGGGAAAGGAACCCATACACAATCTTTCTGGGTGCAGTGACTGAGACTGATGTTAGAGAAATAATACAAAACTGCAAAAATAAAACCTCTGCTGACTGGATGGAAATAGATATGAAGACTGTTAAGATTGTTATGGAAGAAATTATTAAACCACTAACCTACATTTGTAACCTGTCCTTTAAAACAGGTACATTTCCAGACAAAATGAAAATAGCCAAAGTTATTCCACTGTTCAAAACCGGAAACAGACACCATTTTACAAACTATAGGCCAGTTTCTTTACTCCCTCAATTTTCCAAAATAATTGAAAAACTATTTACCACTAAACTAGATATCTTTATGGAAAAACATAACATATACACTGACAATTAATATGGTTTCAGGTCAAACAGATCAACATCCCAGGCACTACTACAACTCATGGAGGAAATCACAGATTGCTTTGACAATAAAAAAGTGGCAGTTGGGGGTTTTATTGATTTAAAAAAGGCTTTTGATACCATTGACCACAACATATTGCTGACCAAACTAGAAAGGTATGGGATAAGGGGAGTTGGGTTAGATTGGATAAGAAGCTACTTAGGAAATAGACAGCAATTTGTTCAAATAGGGGAACATAAATCAGAGCTCTTGGAAATTACATGTGGAGTACCACAGGGTTCAGGGCTGGGCCCCAAATTATTTATCATTTATATAAATGACATCTGTAAAGTTTCAAGGGCACTGTCATTGATTTTATTTGCAGATGACACAAATGTATTTTGTTCGGGCGAAAGTTTACCGCAGATCTTGGAGCTAATTACAACAGAAATGAATAAATTTAAAATTTGGTTTGACAAAAATAAATTATCTCTTAATTTGGACAAAACAAAGTTTATTATATTTGGAAGAAAGAATTCTGAGATTAATGGAAACATTTTAATTGATAATAAAGAAATCAAAAAAGTGAATGAAATAAAGTTTCTTGGTGTGATTTTAGACCACAAGATCTGCTGGAAACCACATGTAAGCTATGTGAAAAATAAGCTTGCCAAATGCTGTGCTATTCTTAGTAAGGCGAGTCATATATTGAACCCAAAATCTCTAAAAATGCTTTATTTTTCATTGTTCTTGCCATATTTGATTTACTGTGTTGAAGTTTGGGGCAACATCTATAAGAGCACATTACAATCCATATGTATACTACAAAAAAGAGCAATAAGAATAATATGCAAAGTAGGATTTAGAGAGCACACCAATCGATTATTTTTAAAGCTATATACATTAAAATTCACAGACCTGGTAAAATTTAAGACAGCGCAAGTAATGTATAAAGTAAAAAAAACAAACTCGTGGCTAAAAATATAAATGAATTGTTTCAAGAACGAGATGAAAAATATAACTTTAGAGGAGATGCAGTATTCAGAACGAAGACGGTACGAACAACGATGAAAAGAATGACTATATCAAGTAGTGGAGTGAAGTTATGGAATAGTTTAAAGCCGTGTTTAAAGCAGAGTGTGAACATAAATTTGTTTAAGAGAAGGTACAAAAAATTACTTTTGGATAAATATGTAGACGAGGAAAGATAAAAAACAGGTAGATTAATATGGAAGAGTGAATGTAATTAGTTAAATGAGCAACTTAGGTCACTTGAATCATTAGGGATGGGAAACTTAAAAGTTTATACTTCGTCCCATTCCTTTTCGAACAATTTATTATTGTTTATGTATTCATTGTGTTGTGTTGTATTTACACATCTTATATTGTTTTGTTGTTCGAATAAACTGAACTGAACTGAACTGAACTGAAACAGGGCAGTGTAGTCCAACTACTCTGTTGTCCCTGTCACTACCCGTTCTGTACCGGTAGCACGATCCGTTCCATTAGCTCATTTGAGCATGCGCAAACAGAATAACTTCTGGTAGGCAATATTTCGTTTTTCTTACTTTTTTATCCTTTTTTCGGTTGGGGGTTTCTTTTTGTATATCTTTGTATATGCCTAAATAAGGCATATTCTGAAAATGAAACAACAAAAATATATAAAAACACATCGTTTTTTTAATAGCAAAAAGGTTTCCCAGTTGTGGTTAGGGAAATAAAAGTGTTCTTAAAGTACATAAAAAACAGCTATAAACACATATAGGAGTAGAAATGTATTTGATTTTGAATATTCTTCAGGTGTTTTTAATCATTTATTTGTTTTGCATGTGTATTTGTGTATTTTGTACTTAATAAATTTATATTAATAATTTATGCCTTGGCTTGGTTATGTGTTCTTTGTTCTAATCCCTGTTCGGTTTTGGTAAAAAAAATAAACAAAGTGGCTACTATAAGAAATCTGTAAAAAGAAGTGCTACCGCATGTCATTCATCCCTGCTGCTATCAGATTATACAATTCTGCACTATAACTGTAACTATAACTGTAATAACTAATGTGCAATAACTAATGTGCAATTCTATTTAATACACTGTGATATAACCTGTGCAATAATCCTGAAAGAAGTGACCACTGCTGCTATTACCACCTGAATATATGTCAATACACATGTATATAAGTCACCGTGAATGTACATAACACATCCTCTGCCTTATTTCTATTTCTTTTTGTATTTTTATTCTTTTTTTTTTATCCACTGTATATATGAGGACACACTGTATATAACTGATGCACATTTTCCTACTTGTGGCACCTTCTTTTGGTTATTATTGATTACTGAGCCGATGTGTCAAGTGAATTTCTCCAATGTGAGATCAATAAAGCCTATCTTATCTTATCCATGATGACGAGGTCTTCGCTTGTTTAGGATGTGTACACCAGAGGGCGCTAAAATCTCAATCGATAATGTTAACATTCTAATAAAACAAATTCTTAGTACAAGATTATTTTTATGACAAAATTCATCTTATAATTAAGGATGGAAATATTTTTTCCTGTCCTGTTTGAACAGAGCTTTTAACTGTTGGGCAGAGAGACTGCCTGACGAATTAAACTTTTTCTATGGCTTTATGTACTTAACACATTTTGTGTAGTAGATTTCTAATTTCATGTAAAATTACCGTAGGTTATGGATTGAGCAAAATTCAGTAGGTGTTACTCAAATCGTATGAATGTGTGCCTCTTCTCACCGCCACCCTGGAATTCTTTCATAAAATTAAGGCAGAGCTTTACTTACTGATTTCCACCCAACGCTGAGTGCTCAAAGTCACTCCGCTCCACGCAGACTGGATCTGCACCGGACGTCCACCATCACGCGACTTCCATCTGCTCCTCCACCATTTTAACACTAAACTCTGTGGTAAAGTTACGGAGAAAGTACTTCTAAACCCCACCAGTTCTGATGGGTCCCACGGTTAGCTCCCCTTATCTCCAAACGCAGACAAATTACAGAAAAAACTATGATTTTGTTCAACTCACCCCAGAAAAAAAAATGTATGCTGTAAATTAATTACTTTCAATTTCACGAATTTCCGTGAAGAAACACGGACATAGGCCTACGTGACAGTCAGTTACCAACGCAGGCATCTGTATTTTCAGATTAAAAGCCCTAGTTTAGCTATGAACATTTCAAATTCAGTTTGTTACTATATACTTACTATAACAATGCAAAAATGTTAAACCAATATCTGCTTATGACGAGTTATTCCAACTCACGTAAAAGAAATAGAGAAGCAGACGACTTTATTTTATAATATCAGAGAGTTACAGTAGACCTATATCATTTCTATTAGATGAGCTCAGGGTGTATTTACCTAAAAAAGGGCTCTGTTACAGAGTACTTTATTTTGAAGGTGTGATATAGGAAACGTCTGACTGTTGTTCAGAAGTCGCAGATTTTTTTCTTGGCCGTTTCTCAATTCACGAGAACGCGAGTACGGACTCGCGTTCTCGTCAAGTCTGTTCTCGGTAAGAACACAGGAAGATCGGACTTGACGAGAACGCGAGCACGTAGCACGTATTGTGTATTGGAACAGAAGTATACTCGTGACGTCATCACACCCGCAGCTCTTGAGCATTCCTTTAACGTTCAAAACTATTTATACACTACACCATCATATCCTATTGAAAACGTTTTTTATTTAAATTAATTTCTAAAAAGTATAAAAAATATCTAAAATAATTACAGAACTGTGGGTATAAAACCAGCAATAGCGTGAATTTCTTTGTGGGGAGTTGTAATTGTTGTAGTTGCAGAGGCGATTGAATCTTCTTTAAAAATCAGCACTTTGTAGAAGCAAAATGAGCGATACGAGCAATATTGCTGTTGCTTCGGTCGTTGGTCAGCTTTACCAGCAGGCTGAAGAGGAGGTGATGCAGTTGAGGAGGCAAACCCGAGCAAGGAGAAAATTGATGCGGCAGAGGAGGCTCAGAAGGCAGGCTTTGCTCACCCATCTATTGCCAACTGGTAGGCATTTTAAGATTGACAGCCTATTTTCTACTTTTATCTTTTAAAAAAACATTGAGGATGGTATTAAAAACGTGATCAGGTTGAAATTGTGACTATTTTTCCTATATTAATAAAAATGAAGACCCAGTTTTAACATTAATAACAATAGGGTTAAGCTACTTTATTGCACCTCCTGACCTTCACAGCATTGATCATTAAGAAAGGGAAAAAAAAACATTTTTGACTGTCCACCTTTACAGTGATTAATCTATAAATTATGTGCAGTTAGTTCAGCCCATTTTTTCAGTGAAATGGTAAAAATACCAGAGAAGGGAAGCCATTTGTTACATTTACTATACATTTTACCTTTTCTTTCTTGAGAACTATAATAATCTGCATGTTAAGCAGTTATAGTTTTATATTGTGAAAAGGTAAGAATTGAAAAAAAAAAAACAATTCTGGTAACATTTGGCATTTTTTATTTACAGTAAGAAACAGAAACAAAATATGTGAGGATAAACACCTCTGTGCCAATCCTCCAAATATTTTTTTAATGAAGGGGACCTGAAACCAGCCTTCAGGCTAAACAGGGCCACCATCGTCCTCCTCCTTCAGCTGCTGCCCATCCAGAAGGTCCATGGATGGCCACAGGAGATAGAGGTGCTGGTGACCCTCTGCTGGCTGGCCTGTGGAGCATCCTATAGGGAAACAGCTTGCCAGTAAGATCTCTTACCTTCTTGTCCTTAAATAGAGCCAGCAATGACACACAATTGATAGATAGATTATATTAATTGGATAGAAGATTAAGACATATCAGCATATTACCTAAATTACAAGTTAATTTTATATTTGGTACAGGTCAAGTGGAGGCATGCTACAACAGACACCACGCCAGGGCTGATAAACATCATTGAGCTTGTTATTGGTGGTCTGAAGACACGGTGGCGTTTCATCTTCTTAAGGGCGCTGGAGGTCCGCCCGACGTTTGCCCAAAAGTAATCGCCCTCTGCTGCATCCTCCACAGTATTAGTATAGCAGCAGGTGATCAGCTAGATGAGGAGGTCGACCCAGAGGAGGATGACCATCCAGCGGCTGAAGAGAGGGAGCTGCTCCAGCTGGCTGCATGTTTAAGTGAACATGACTACACCTGACCTAATGTAGATCAGTTCTAGTCATGTTCACATGCTGCTTCATTTCATTTTGTTTTCACCACCTGTAAAAATACATAAAATAATGAGTAAATTAATTTCCATTCCAACTATTTTTAATTGTAAGTTTATAAGCATTGTCTATTTGTATGAGATCTTAATAGGAGTTATTTCTTTGTTTTAAACCATGTTAGTAACTGTTAATAATGTGTTGAATATATTACACCTTCATTCTTTTCCAAAGATTAAACATTTGTATAAAATAAATGTCTGTTTTTTCATATACTATTATTACTATTATTTTCTTTCCCTCTTTCTCCTCTCAATTATTCGTGCCCTGACTCAGAAGAAACTCACTTAGATAGGAAAAACATTTATAGAATTTATTTATTTATTTATTTTATATGCTGCTGCCGTCCTAGGGAGACATTTATAATTTATTCCAGCAAGTATTGAGTTAATAAAGCAACACACGTCAGTCAGATAAACACAAAACAAATAAATCATAACCAGCGATATTATGCACACTACTTCTTTTAATTACGCACTAACTCTGTAAACAGGCCCCATAGGAAAGCTTAAAAGTATAATGTTCTCGCCTCAAACGATCTGAAAACGTACTTTTGAACAACAACAGCAGCAGAAAAGGGAATTTTTTACTTACCGCTGTGAGCTCTGTTTGCGCCGTCTCGAGTCAAGCTGCGGCCGCGGTGCATTCTGGGCAAGCGGTCAGTCTGAAGAACGCACAAGTCTGCTCTGATATGGCAAGCCGTTTTAACATAAATTCGGTTTCGTCTGACTATCCGTAATTACATTCCAGATATCTTAAATTGCATTTTGACTAGACAAAACTACATTTTGACTATCCGGAATGGTAATTTAAGATATCTTTATTTACATTCTGACTAGGAAGAATAATAATTCAAGATATCTTCAATTACATTTTGACTAGTCAAAATTCCTTTCAAGATATCTCAAATTACGTCACCGGATTCGTCATTGAAAGCGTCACACATCCGTAGATGTAATTTAAGATATCTCGAACGTAATTATGACTAGTCAGAATTACAATTTAAGATATCTGAAATAAGACATTGCGTGTAAGCCCCTTATTGGCTGTAAGCTGCCCAAAGCTGCCTGAACATTCAATGGCGCTGGCTGTTTTCGACAAAATTGTAAGAAAATGCCACAATATAGAAAGAGCTTTTTAAGTATGGGATATGCAGAGAGGGCGAAAATAGTATACTTGAAGAATGCTTAAGAAATTTGCAAAGAATTTCGGATTTACTTGCTGCCGACGCACACAATGCACTGAAAAACGGCTAGCTGAAAGCGCTACTGTCGACTCATGTCCAAGCTGGAAATAAGGAATATTCCTCAGCCCGGACCAGTTCTGTTAATAACCAGATGCAGTTTTTATACTGTGGTAAAGCATCTGCCTCTTGGGAATTATGGTAAAGCCAGCTAGCTCTTGATTTTCACATGCGAGACGGCACAAAGCATTACAGCACCCTCCTTTAGCTTCTCTGAAAACAAAAGCGCACGCCTCCGGTTCCTGTGTGATGATATATGGCAAGCCGTTTCGTAATTCAAGATATCAGTAACGTCATTTTGACTAGTCAGAATGTCAATTTAAGATATCTTAAATGGAAAAGCTGAATAATTCAAGATATCTCTAATTCATTTAGAGATATCTTAAAAGGAATTTTGACTAGTCAAAATTACAATTCAAGATATCTTAAAAGGAATTTTGACTAGTCAAAATTACAATTCAAGATATCTTAAATTTGTTTTTTACTAGTCAAAACTGCATTTCGCCTATCCAAAAATACATTTAAGATATCTTGAATTATGGTGGCATTTGAGATATCTTTAATTAGAATTATGACTAGTCAAAACTCAATTTAAGATATCTTGAATTGTAATTTTGACTAGTCGTAATTTAATTGTAGATATCTGAAATGGGTATTTCAGATAGTCAGTAATTCATTCGAGATATCTTGAATTGACGTCTCCATACAACTCAATGGAAAATCTGATGTCATTTCGACTAGTCAGAATGTAATTAGAGATATCTGGAATAGGTATTTTGACTAGTCAAAATACAATTAGAGATATCTTAAATTGCTAAAACGTCTAGTCATAAAACAATTTGAGATATCTCGAACGTAAGGGCGGTAAAACCGAATTTATGTTAAAACGGCTTGCCATAGCTCTGATGCTTGCTCGATAAAGAGGGCGGGCGAGAACAACATCCGGGGAATTCGGCGCGTTCTCGATTTGGCGTTCTCAGTATGGCAAGCCGTTTTAACATAAATTCGGTTTTACCGCCCTTACGTTCGAGATATCTCAAATTGTTTTATGACTAGACGTTTTAGCAATTTAAGATATCTCGAATTGTATTTTGACTAGTCAAAATACCTATTCGAGATATCTCTAATTACATTCTGACTAGTCGAAATGACATCAGATTTTCCATTGAGTTGTATGGAGACGTCAATTCAAGATATCTCGAATGAATTACTGACTATCTGAAATACCCATTTCAGATATCTACAATTAAATTACGACTAGTCAAAATTACAATTCAAGATATCTTAAATTGAGTTTTGACTAGTCATAATTCTAATTAAAGATATCTCAAATGCCACCATAATTCAAGATATCTTAAATGTATTTTTGGATAGGCGAAATGCAGTTTTGACTAGTAAAAAATAAATTTAAGATATCTTGAATTGTAATTTTGACTAGTCAAAATTCCTTTTAAGATATCTTGAATTGTAATTTTGACTAGTCAAAATTCCTTTTAAGATATCTCTAAATGAATTAGAGATATCTTGAATTATTCAGCTTTTCCATTTAAGATATCTTAAATTGACATTCTGACTAGTCAAAATGACGTTACTGATATCTTGAATTACGAAACGGCTTGCCATATTTCATCACACAGGAACCGGAGGCGTGCGCTTTTGTTTTCAGAGGAGCTAAAGGAGGGTGCTGTAATGCTTTGTGCCGTCTCGCATGTGAAAATCAAGAGCTAGCTGGCTTTACCATAATTCCCAAGAGGCAGATGCTTTACCACAGTATAAAAACTGCATCTGGTTATTAACAGAACTGGTCCGGGCTGAGGAATATTCCTTATTTCCAGCTTGGACATGAGTCGACAGCAGCGCTTTCAGCTAGCCGTTTTTCAGTGCATTGTGTGCGTCGGCAGCAAGTAAATCCGAAATTCTTTGCAAATTTCTTAAGCATTCTTCAAGTATACTATTTTCGCCCTCTCTGCATATCCCATACTTAAAAAGCTCTTTCTATATTGTGGCATTTTCTTACAATTTTGTCGAAAACAGCCAGCGCCATTGAATGTTCAGGCAGCTTTGGGCAGCTTACAGCCAATAAGGGGCTTACACGCAATGTCTTATTTCAGATATCTTAAATTGTAATTCTGACTAGTCATAATTACGTTCGAGATATCTTAAATTACGTCTACGGATGTGTGACGCTTTCAATGACGAATCCGGTGACGTAATTTGAGATATCTTGAAAGGGATTTTGACTAGTCAAAATGTAATTGAAGATATCTTGAATTATTATTCTTCCTAGTCAGAATGTAAATAAAGATATCTTAAATTACCATTCCGGATAGTCAAAATGTAGTTTTGTCTAGTCAAAATGCATTTTAAGATATCTGGAATGTAATTACGGATATTCAGACGAAACCGAATTTATGTTAAAACGGCTTGCCATATTCTCAGCATTGGAACCATAGACATGGTAGACGCGGACATACGTAGACGTGTCATAGGGCGCAGGTTCGCACGTCAACGTCACCGCCATATTGTATGTGGCAGAAAAAAGTCGAGTTCTGTTATTGTGAACGTGAATCAGAAAAGATGCCTCACTCCTGTGCTGCAATAAATACACACACACACGCATATATATATATATATATATATATATATATATATATATATATATATATATATATATATATGTATATATATGTGTATGTATGTATGTATGTATGTATGTGTGTGTGTTTATGTGTTATGAATATAAGGATAAATTTATTAAATCTAAACATTGTGGTCTTCATTATTTCATAAACCTGTGTCACATGTGAACCTTTAGGAACAGACTTTTTGGGTGAGTATTAAAGAGTTAAAATTAATAATATGAGGAAAAAAAAGTCCTAAAGTAAAAATAAACTAACAAACACAAAAGTGATAATGTTATGATAAAAACATCATATTATGAGAATTAAGGGGGAACATTTCCAGAATAATCACAGTTTGCAGAATTATTTCACTCCTGGAGTAATAGGACCAGGTTAGATTATTTTAATTATTTTTATTCTTTAGGAGAATAAATTCAGGAGAATGAAGCTAAAGGGATACGAAAATAAACTTGTAATATTACAAAAAAGAAATACTACGAATACAAAGTATATTCAGAGATTAAAGTCCCTCTGATACTGTTTAAGTGACTGAGTAACTGCCGATTTGCCACATTTAAGATGGCGGACGCTCTGACGCATGCCTCTCTGTGCAACCGGGAGCACAACAAGTCGTAGGCATTGCTTAGATTACAAAAATAAACTAACTAAAAGTACGCTCTAAATCACCCGTTTTGTCATGTAGTAGACGAGAACAGTACTGTTTTCTGCCTACCAGCGGGACCCGGATGTAGCGCTGACGTCACGCGGGACGTCACACGTGAACTACCCTATTGTGGCCGTTTCTCAATATGCGTTCTTGAGCGTTCTCGTGTGCTCGTGTACTCGTGACACGT
The DNA here is from genome assembly GCF_011125445.2 of Fundulus heteroclitus. Lineage (NCBI taxonomy): Eukaryota > Metazoa > Chordata > Actinopteri > Cyprinodontiformes > Fundulidae > Fundulus > Fundulus heteroclitus. The sequence goes on along the minus strand of NW_023396560.1, from coordinate 66,195 downwards.
CATCAGCCTCAGCCCGAGCACTGTTCCAATGCTGAGAACGCCAAATCGAGAACGCGCCGAATTCCCCGGATGTTGTTCTCGCCCGCCCTCTTTATCGAGCATGCATCAGAGCAGACTTGTGCGTTCTTCAGACTGTCCGCTTGCCCAGAATGCACCGCGGCCGCAGCTTGATTCGAGACGGCGCAAACAGAGCTCACAGCGGTAAGTAAAAAAATCCCTTTTCTGCTGCTGTTGTTGTTCAAAAGTACGTTTTAAGATCGTTTGAGGCGAGAACAATATCCTTTTAAGTTTTCTCTATGTGGCCTGTTTACAGAGTTAGTGCGTAATTTTAAAAAAAAGTAGTGTGCATAATACCGCTGGTTATGATTTATTTGTTTTGTGTTTATCTGACTGACGTGTGTTGCTTTATTAACTCAATACTTGCTGGAATAAATTGTAAATGTCTCCCTAGGACGGCAGCAGCATATAAAATAAATAAATAAAATCTACAAATGTTTTCCTATCTAAGTGAGTTTATTCTGAGTCAGGACACGGATAATTGAGAGGAGAAAGAGGGAAAGAAAATAATAGTAATAATAGTATACGAAAAAACAGACATTTATTTTATACAAATGTTTTATCTTTGGAACAGAATGAAGGTGTAATATATTCAACAAATTATTAACAGTTACTAACATGGTTTAAAACAATTAAATAACTCATTAAGATCTTATACAAACAGACAATGCCTATAAACTTACAATTAAAAATAATTGGTGGAATGGAAATTAATTTGCGCATTATTTTATGTATTTTTCCAGGTGGTGAAAACAAAAGAAATGAAGCAGCATGTGAACAAGACTCCAACTGATCTACATTAGGTCAGGTGTAGTCATGTTCACTTAAACATGCATCCAGCTGGAGCAGCTCCCTGTCTTCAGCAAACGTGAGGCGGACCTCCAGCACCCTTAAGAAGATGAAACGCCACCGTGTCTTCAGACCACCAATAACAAGCTCAATGATGTTTATCAGCCCTGGCGTGGTGCCTGTTGTAGCGTGCCTCCACTTGAGGCCTGTACCAAATATAAAATTAACTTGTAATTTAGGTAATATGCTGATATGTCTTAATCTTCTATCCAATTAATATCATCTATCAATTGTGTGTCATTGCTGGCTCTATTTAAGGACAAGAAGGTAAGAGATCTTACTGGCTAGCTGTTTCCCTATAGGATGCTCCACAGGCCAGCCAGCAGAGGGTCACCAGCACCTCTATCTCCTGTGGCCATCCATGGACCTTCTGGATGGGCAGCAGCTGAAGGAGGAGGACGATGGTGGACCTGTTTAGCCTGAAGGCTGGTTTCAGGTCCCCTTCATTAAAAAATATTTGGAGGATTGGCACAGAGGTGTTTATCCTCACATATTTTGTTTCTGTTTCTTCCTGTAAATAAAAAATGCCAAATGTTAATTGTTTTTTGTCACGTTTTCTATGCATAAAACTATACCTGTTTAACATGCAGATTATTATAGTTCTCAAGAAAGAAAAGATAAAATGTATAGTGTTGTAAAACTAGTCAAGTATAGTAAATAACAAATGGCTTCCCTTCTCTGGTATTTTTACCATTTCACTGAAAAAATGGGCTGAACTAACTGCACATAATTTATAGATTAATCACTGTAAAGGTGGACAGACATAAAAAATTTTTTTTTTTCCTTTCTTAATGATCAATGCTGTGAAGGTCAGGAGGTGCAATAAAGTAGCTTAACCCTACTGTTACTAATGTTAAAACTGGGTCTTCATTTTTATTAATATAGGAAAAATAGTCACAATTTCAACCTGATCACGTTTTTAATATCATCATCAATGGTTTTTTTTTTAAAGATAAAAGTAGGAAATAGGCTGTCAATCTTAAAATGCCTACCAGTTGGCAATAGATGGGTGAGCAAAGCCTGCCTTCTGAGCCTCCTCTGCCGCATCAATTTTCTCCTTGCTCGGGTTTGCCTCCTCAACTGCATCACCTCCTCTTCAGCCTGCTGGTAAAGCTGACCAACGACCGAAGCAACAGCAATATTGCTCGTATCGCTCATTTTGCTTCTACAAAGTGCTGATTTTTAAAGAAGATTCAATCGCCTCTACAATTACAACAATTACAACTCCCCACAAATACATTCCCGCTGTTGCTTGTTTTATACCCACAGTTCTGTAATTATTTTAGATATTTTTTATACTTTTTAGAAATTAATTTAAATAAAAAACGTTTTCAATAAGATATGATAGACATAATATAAGGCCGTTTCTCAATTCACGAGAACGCGAGTCCGTACTCGCGTTCTCGTCAAGTCTGTTCTCGGTAAGAACACAGGAAGATCGGACTTGACGAGAACCGAGCACGCAGCACGTATTGTGTATTGGAACAGAAGTATACTCGTGACGTCATCACACCCACAGCGCTTGAGCATTCCTTTAACGTTCAAAACTATTTATACACTACACCATCATATATTATTGAAAACGTTTTTTATTTAAATTAATTTCTAAAAAGTATAAAAAATATCTAAAATAATTACAGAACTGTGGGTATAAAACCAGCAGTAGCGTGAATTTCTTTGTGGGGAGTTGTAATTGTTCTAGTTATAGAAGCGATTGAATGTTCTTTAAAAATCAGCACTTTGTAGAAGCAAAATGAGCGATACGAGCAATATTGCTGTTGCTTCGGTTGTTGGTCAGCTTTACCAGCAGGCTGAAGAGGAGGTGATGCAGTTGAGGAGGCAAATCCGTGCAAGGAGAAAATTGATGCAGCAGAGGAGGCTCAGAAGGCAGGCTTTGCTCACCCATCTATTGCCAACTGGTAGGCATTTTAAGATTGACAGCCTATTTCCTACTTTTATCTTTAAAAAAAAAAACATTGATGATGATATTAAAAACGTGATCAGGTTGAAATTGTGACTATTTTTCCTATAATTAATCAAAATGAAGACCCAGTTTTAACATTAATAACAGTAGGGTTAAGCTACTTTATTGCACCTCCTGACCTTCACAGCATTGATCATTAAGAAAGGAAAAAAAAAAACACATTTTTATGTCTGTCCACCTTTACAGTGATTAATCTATAAATTATGTGCAGTTAGTTCAGCCCATTTTTTCAGTGAAATGGTAAAAATACCAGAGAAGGGAAGCCATTTGTTATTTACTATACTTGACTAGTTTTACAACACTATACATTTTATCTTTTCTTTCTTGAGAACTATAATAATCTGCATGTTAAACAGGTATAGTTTTATGCATAGAAAACGTGACAAAAAACAATTAACATTTGGCATTTTTTATTTACAGGAAGAAACAGAAACAAAATATGTGAGGATAAACACTTCTGTGCCAATCCTCCAAATATTTTTTAATGAAGGGGACCTGAAACCAGCCTTCAGGCTAAACAGGTCCACCATCGTCCTCCTCCTTCAGCTGCTGCCCATCCAGAAGGTCCATGGATGGCCACAGGAGATAGAGGTGCTGGTGACCCTCTGCTGGCTGGCCTGTGGAGCATCCTATAGGGAAACAGCTAGCCAGTAAGATCTCTTACCTTCTTGTCCTTAAATAGAGCCAGCAATGACACACAATTGATAGATGATATTAATTGGATAGAAGATTAAGACAGATCAGCATATTACCTAAATTACAAGTTAATTTTATATTTGGTACAGGCCTCAAGTGGAGGCACGCTACAACAGGCACCACGCCAAGGCGAGAAACATCATTGAGCGTGTCTTTGGTGCTCTGAAGACACGGTGGCGTTTCATCTTCTTCAAGGTGCTGGAGGTCCGCCTCACGTTTGCTGAAGACAGAATGCTGCTCCAGCTGGCTGCATGTTTAAGTGAACATGACTACACCTGACCTAATGTAGATCAGTTGTAGTCATGTTCACATGCTGCTTCATTTCTTTTGTTTTCACCACCTGGAAAAATACATAAAATAATGCGCAAATTAATTTCCATTCCACCAATTATTTTTAATTGTAAGTTTATAGGCATTGTCTGTTTGTATAAGATCTTAATGAGTTATTTCATTGTTTTAAACCATGTTAGTAACTGTTAATAATTTGTTGAATATATTACACCTTCATTCTGTTCCAAAGATAAAACATTTGTATAAAATAAATGTCAGTTTTTTCATATACTATTATTACTATTATTTTCTTTCCCTCTTTCTCCTCTCAATTATTCGTGTCATGACTCAGAAGAAACTCACTTAGATAGGAAAAACATTTATAGAATGTATTTATTTATTTATTTTATATGCTGCTGCCGTCCTAGGGAGACATTTACAATTTATTCCAGCAAGTATTGAGTTAATAAAGTAACACACGTCAGTCAGATAAACACAAAACAAATAAATCAGAACCAGCAGTATTATGCACACTACTTTTTTTAAAAATTACGCACTAACTCTGTAAACAGGCCACATAGAGAAAACTTAAAAGGATATTGTTCTCGCCTCAAACGATCTTAAAACGTACTTTTGAACAACAACAGCAGCAGAAAAGGGAATTTTTTAACTTACCGCTGTGAGCTCTGTTTGCGCCGTCTCGAATCAAGCTGCGGCCGCGGTGCATTCTGGGCAAGCGGTCAGTCTGAAGAACGCACAAGTCTGCTCTGATGCATGCTCGATAAAGAGGGCGGGCGAGAACAACATCCGGGGAATTCGGCGCGTTCTCGATTTGGCGTTCTCAGCATTGGAACAGTGCTCGGGCTGAGGCTGATGACGTGTCACGAGTACACGAGTACACGAGAACGCTCAAGAACGCATATTGAGAAACGGCCTAAGAGTAGACGCGTCATTGGGCGGGTTCTGCCTATGCTGCGATGCGTCAGAGCGTCCGCCATCTTAAATGTGGCAAATCTGCAGTTACTCAGTCACTTAAACAGTATCAGAGGGACTTTAATCTCTGAATATACTTTGTATTCGTAGTATTTTTTTTGTAATATTACAAGTTTATTTTCGTATCCCTTTAGCTTCATTCTCCTGAATTTATTCCCGTAAAGAATAAAAATATTTAAAATAATCTAACCTGGCCCTATTACTCCAGGAGTGGAATAATTCTGCAAACTGTGACTATTCTGGAAATGTTCCCCCTTAATTGTCATAATATGATGTTTTTATCATAACATTTGTTTGTTTATTTTTTCACTTTATTCACGTAGGACTTTTTTTCCTCATGTTATTAATTTTACCTCTTTAATACTCACCCAAAAAGTCTAAAGGTTCACATGTGACACGGTTTTATGAAATAATGAAGACCACAATTTTAGATTTAACAAATTGATCCTTATATTCATAACACATACACACAAATATATATATATATATATATATATATATATATATATATATATATATATATATATATATATATATATATATATATGTGTGTGTGTGTGTGTGTGTGTGTGTGTGTATTTATTGCAGCACAGGAATGAGGCATCTTCTCTGATCCACGTTCACAATAACAGAACTCAACTTTTTTCTGCCACATACAATATGGCGGTGACGTTGACGTGCGAACCTGCGCCCTATGACGCGTCTACGTATATATGTCTGTGGTGCTGCGTGCTCGCGTTCTCGTCAAGTCCGATCTTCCTGTGTTCTTACCGAGAACAGACTTGACGAGAACGCGAGTACGGACTCGCGTTCTTGTGAATTGAGAAACGGCCTATGTCTATGATTGGAACAGTGCTCGGGCTGAGGCTGATGACGTGTCACGAGCACACGAGAACGCCCAAGAACGCATATTGAGAAACGGCCCTTGTCTTTTTTTCGCGGAACTGTAAATTATCGACAGAAAATTTCAGACACCAGACCTACAGATAGGATGGCAGAGAGTGAAGCTGGTGAGTTTGTGTGACTTTTTAAGAGTTTGTTGGTGGAAATCTAAAACCAAAGCGTGGTATCCGGGACAACTTTTAAAACAGTCAAACGCGTTCAGTGGTTCAGACCCTTAGATAGCTTAAAATAGCGAAAACCTAGTTTCCCTAACAATGCTCAGTTTGTTTGGATGGCAGAGGAGAAAGGAGCTGGTGAGTTTGTGTTATTCTTTGAGTTTGGTAGTTGAAATCTAAAACCAAAGCGTGGTAAGTGTCTGGGACAAATTTTAAAACACTCAAATGCGTTCAGAACCTTAGATAACTTAAAGTAATATAGCGAAAACCTGTTTTTCCCTAACAATGTTCGGTTTGTTTGGATATTATAGATTATTTTGTGTCCGTTTGGGCATATTTAGATGTGTGAGGCCGTTTTTAATTTGCTGTCACTTTCACTTTAACTATTTTGTTACTAATATAGCCTTGATTGTTATTATCGAAGATTATTAAAATGAGTAATGATCCATTAATGACATCAGGAGTGTCGTGTGTGTATTATGAATTTTAAAATGTAAACTATTGTCTAAGGCCATTGATCTGCTCGTTTCCTTTCTTAAGGTGCAGCAACGGGAAGGGTCCGAAGACACAGCAAGGATGAACCTCCTAAAGGTTTGACGAGGGCCTCGCCCCGTTCCAGCTTTTATGAATGCTTTAAAATCACATTTTACATTATTGTTGATATACAATGTTGATAATTTCTTCTGTCTTTTCTCCACTATTGAAAAAAAATCTGTATCACAAATAATACTGGTAATCACAAATAAGAAATTTCACAAATAATGAACAAAAAGATTTATTGAACACATGCCATAAATAGAACATGACAGTATGATTTCTGGTTGTTTGTGTGTTTTATCCAGTTTTGTTATCAAGTTTAACCAGTATGTCATACACTTGTCAAGAAAGCCAGACTTGAGAACTGGAAATTCCATCCAGACCGAAACAGCAAAAAGCTTTATTAAGGCCTTACAGGTCGTCGTGTCTTTAAAAAAGAGGAATATATCCCCCAAATGGTTTTTCTGGGAGAACCAGCACAAATTCAACATTGAACGTTATCCATAGGAATAGGAGACTGAACCGCTTCAAACCTCTCAGCCAGTTCAAAAACAACGATATTGGGAGTTGGTGTAAAACAGCCAACCTCCTAGTGCTCACAGGTCAGACAGGAATGCCCACTCTGCAAAATCATACATTTCCTGTCATTTTTCTGGATTTCTGCTTAACATTAAATAACTTCAACATGTCTTACACACAGATACATATCAGCTAAACAGCATTTCAAATTAGCAGCAGAGACATGAATGTACTAATAGAAGAAGTTGATTTCCATTCATTCATTTTCCGTCACGCTTGTCCCTCATGGGGTCGCGAGGGGTGCTGGTGCCTATCTCCAGCATTCAATGAACGAGAGGTGGGGTACACCCTGGACAGGTTGCCAGTCTGTCGCAGAAGAAGTTGACTTGTTACTTTTAATAAAAACTGTTATATATTACAGGAACATTATAAAAATCACTGTCTGGGGAAATGGTCAGGTTGTAGCATGGTTGTACTTCCATAAGGCTTGGTTTCCTTGCTCCTCCACTGGCTACATGAACAAAACACAGATACCCTGAAATGCTCATAAGTGTTGGATTTAAGAGAAATCACCCTAAAAAGGTAGTGCTGTTGCCTTGTAGCAAGAAGGTCCTGGGTTCAAGTCCTACCCTTGCCCTGTGTCTTTCTGCATGGAGTTTGCATGTTCTCCCTGTGAATGCGTGGGTTCTCTCCGGGTACTCCAGCTTCCTCCCACAGTCCAAAAACATCACTGTTAGGTTAATTGGCCTCTCTAAAATTCTCCTTGGGTGTGAGTGTGTGTGTGAATGGTTGTCTGTCTCTGTGTTGCCCTGCGATTGACTGGTGACCTGTCCAGGTTGTACCTCACCTCTAGCCCATTGACAGCTGGAGATAAGCACCAGCAACCGTCGCGCCCCCAATAGGGATAAGCGTGTTAGAAAATGGATGGATGGATGGAGCGCACCCTAAAAATGGATGCCAGTATGCTTTCTTGTATTTTGACACGCAAAAATTTGATTGAATATAACTCTGGAAAGTGCCTTGAGATGACATGTTTCATGAATTGGCGCTATATAAATACAATTGAATTGAATTGCACTGAAAAACTAATAAGGCTTTAATAAAGCAAATCAAGAGGTTTCACATCTACATGATGTGTACATATAAATTACCAAAGGTAATAAATAATTACATCATTCAGTTCGGTAGTCAAAGAAAGATCAAAGTTAAGCAAAGGACAAGCAAGATTAAGGACACGTGGTGTATTTTATGATTTAAAATTTTTAGATGTGCAAACCTGGTAGACTGAATACAAAAGGCATTCAGTGGAATTGCTGTGGAAAGTTATTCTACATTAGATGGACTATATAGGGCTGTAAACTTGTAAAAATCATTGGGCTTTATATATATATATATATATATATATATATATATATATATATATATATATATATATATATATATCTCTTGCAATTGACTTCTGCCTTGTTTTTCCAGTTTCAGATGTTCAAGACTTCAGACTAGTCCTTGTTGGAAAAACGGATGCAGGAAAAAGCTCCAGTGGAAACACTATATTAGGAAGAGGCGCCTTTAGAGCAGCAACCAAACACTCCTCAGGTAACACACATATATAGGAATCAAATAATTATACAGGAATGGAAAATGTTATTGGACCACCCCTGTTTTCTTAAATTTCTTGTTCATTTTAATCTCTGGTACAACTAAAGGTACATTTGCTTGGACAAACATACCGATAACAAAAGTAGCTCATCAGAGTATGGTTTTCTTGATAATCACGTAAAACTATAGTTGGTTATCCTGTTCAGAAACACTTTTTGTTATATTGGGTAAAATGGTTATTTCATCCGGGAAAGTCGTCAATACATCATCTATTCAGAAAAAGGAGGTTAAAAAATGTGATCTCTGTGGGACCTGCCGGCCTGTAAAAACTCTGACCCCCCTCGGTTTCTCAAGTTCCAGGGATAACACCGTATCTATTGGTTGTCCCTAATGGCAATGAAACAGGAAGGTAAAAGAAAGAAAAAAGGAGAGAAACAGATGAGACAAAATGCTAAAATTGAGAAAAGGTTAAAGAAAAAGAGGACAGGAAAGGGAGAGAGAAATATAACGTCCTATGAGTCTACAGCTGCAAATAGAGATATAAAAAGAACATAAAAAACAAACCAATAAGGTATTGTAGGTACAAACAGCCAACACCTTGATCCCATCACTGAAGTATATAAAGTATTAATTTATATATGTATGAAGTAACAGCTAAAGATAATAGTAGGGGTTTTCTATATACACTGCAAAAACGGATCTAAAAATAAGTAAAATGTTCTTAAAGTTAGTGTATCTATCCTTTATTTGAGCAGGTAAATAAGATTATCTGCCAATGTAATGAGTATTTTGACCCCTAAAATAAGATAATTAGACATCATGCACTTGAAATAAGATGATTGAGATGAATTGTTCTTATTTTAAGTGCAAAAATCTTATTCCATTGGCAAATCATCTTATTTACCTGCTCAAATAAAGGACAAATATACTCATTTTAAGAACATTTTACTTATTTCTAGTTCTGTTTTTGCAGTGTAGAAGTGATTTTGTAAGTCACTGAATCCAAGCACCTATATGTGTTTTTGAGAGTTTATATATATATATATTAGGGCTGTCAATCGATTAAAAAAATTAATCTAATTAATTACATACTCTGTAATTAATTAATCTAAATTAATCACATATAATTTTTGCTGTGAAAGTATTTTAAATATTTAAATTCAAATGATTCAATGAATAATCAGCATTAGATACATTAAAGTATCGGCTGTATCTAATGCATTATCCGTTGAATAATGATAATGCATTTGGCCACCGGGCTGGGCTAAATCGTTTGTCCAGCATTCACAGACTCGTTATCTGGACGGTATCTGGATGTTATCTGGCAATCTGATACCATCAACTTACTCTTAAAACGATCTTGTCATACATTATCTAAAGAAGAAAAATACGTCAAGAACTCGTCGTTTGCTCTGTTTGCGTCTGCCACTGTGCTAGCCTTCTGCTTTCCAGTCCGGCGCGCAGCCGCGAAAAACCCGGATGAAAACAATAGCAGTGAACTACCCTATACCAGGGCTTTTCAAATAAATTGAATGTGAGCCTCCCCTTGGAATAGGTAAAGATAACCACGCCTCCCCCCCCCCCCCCAAACCACAAACCTACCCCACACAGGTCCCTGCAGTAAATGCGTCTTTCTTTTGTGTTCCTAGAATGCTGTGTTTCAAAAACAACTGGTAGCCCAACACATGTTTTTTTATTGTATTTCTTTTAACAAAGTACATTCATAAAAAAGGCCTATTCATAAAATATCCATCCAAATATTTCCATCTTACATGCTACTTTTACTGAAACATCACAGACAGAGGGCTTAGTTTTAAAATTGAGCTGTCATTAGATCAAATTCATAAACAATTGTTTTCAACAGCAGACAAACTGAATTAAACAGACGCCAATGTCAATCTGAACTCACGTCAACAGGAGACATTAACTGAAATAATAATAAAAAAAGATAACCTGAATTTAACGGACGTAAACATATTCCATATTTCAATCTACTTTTTAGGGTAATTATACACAATTTAGACTTATTGCTATTTTAATAGTTGTTATCTCTTATCTGATGTATTTCTGATGTTTGGCACTTTGTTTTACCTCGTGTTAAAGTGCTCTTTAAATAATGATGACATTCATGATGATTATGATCAGAATAAACTTTTCCATCACCTCCCAGAAGCTGGAAAGAAAAGAGACAAAAACATTTTGTCTCTTTTTCACACCTCACTTACTAACTCTAATATTATTATTAGTTTTTCTTCAACCCCTCGGTGATGTTTTGTAATTTCTGGCAAAGGCTGCAGCATTTTGATTTAATTAATCTGAATGCAGTATTTGCAAGCCATACTCTGTTTGGATGAAAAAAAAACTGTCTGTGATTGGCTTTAACTGGTGAGCAGGTGCGCGCGAGCAAAGTAGCGAGTATAGATAGAACTCACCGCGAGGACAGTGGGTTGAGAAGAGTTTATCAGACCGTGCCAGACCGGTTCTGAGCGTTGAGAGTTGTTTCACTGCGCGCTTGGATTGGTTCCTGCGCGCTCAAACAGAAGGCACGGCTATCGCTACACAGAGTTGAGCGGCAGCGCTGTCTTCTTCTTTGTCTTCTCGCGCCTCCCCTTTGACTCTTTGGCGCCCCCCCAAGGGAGGCGCGCCTCACCGATTAATCTGCGTTATTTTTTTTAATCCGTTATTTTTTTTTAAATTAATTAATCAAAATGAACGCGTTATTTTGACAGCCCTAAATATATATATATATATATATATATATATATATATATATATATATATATATATATATATATATATATATATATATATATATATATATATATATATATATATATATATATATATATATATATAGCGGTTGTAAGGAGCCAAAGACCCGCCCCCAGTGCACCGAGGCAGACTCCAGGTGCAGGGGAACCAGAACCCCAGGAAAGGTGCCCAATAGGAGCCAAAACAGGGAAAGCTGTGTCCCCCATCCAAGGGTAAGACCCAAGAAACCCCCCAACAGCCACCACCTTGAAGCCCCTAGGAGCCACAAGGGCGAGCCAGCAGGCTCTGCCGGCAACCAGCTATGTCGAAGCAGATCCAGCCTTGGGCCCAGGGATCCAAGGCCCAAGGGTGCTCTCCGGTGGGGGCCCCAACTGAGCCACAGGGGCCCAGGCCACGCTAAATAGCCGCCAGGAGCCCACCTGAGTACCCGGACACGAGGACCACCACAGAACTACCTAATAGAGGAGAGTAGGACAGGATGGATAGGCTTCATACTTAAGGGAGACCTGAGATCTCCCCTACAAGAGGGGGCAGTTCAAACCCAACCTAACAAATAGACAAACAGAAAACCAGGCACACATTCATTCACACGTTCTCACCCTAGTGCCCCTGGGAACATGTGACCACTCCTGCCACAAAAAGAGGGGCATACGCAATACATGCACTAGAAAAAAACGTTTCCAAATACTTCAGAAGTGGGAAGCTGCTTAAATACTCCACAGTCATCCCAGTCCCTAGAAACGCACCATCACACGGTTAAAGGACTACAGGCCTGCCACCATGATGTCTGTGCTAATGAAATCCTTTGGGCACCTGGTGTTGAAGCATCTGAAGGAGATCACAGACCCCCTGCTGGACCAACTGGAGTTTGCTTACCATTGGAACAGGTTGGCAGATAATGAAGTAAACCTGGACTACATTCCATCCTGTACCATCTCAACCACCCAGGAATGTGCACTGGTATGCCTGTGGACTTCAGCTCAGCCTTCAATACCATCAACCCATTCACTATCCATCAGAAGCTCACCCAGATCACACCTGTCAGTGCAAGCATCCTCTCCCATACATGAACCATCAGCACTGGTGCCCTCAAGGGGTTGTGTTAACTCCCAACACTTTTCTGTACACAAATGACTGCATCTCAGCAGACTTGTGTGTGAAACTCCAGAAGTTTGAGGATGGTATCAATGTCATTGGTCTGATCCAATGGTCGGAGGTCAGGAATGAGGCTGCATACAGACAGGGTACGCTGGTGTTGTCAGAACCACATTTATTATAATCTTTATTTAACCAGGTAGGCCTCCTTGACATTAAGAATCATAGAATCACAAATCATAAAACCACAGATAACAATTGAAAAACATCATGTTAATAGAAGAAAATAGCAAAAGAAACACACCCATGAAAGTCCGTTCGTCCGTCCGTTTTCTTCTGCTTATCCGGGGTTGGGTCGCGGGGGTAGCAGCTTCAGTAGGGAGGCCCAGACGTCCCTCTCCACTTGGGCCAGCTCCTCAGGAGGAATCCCAAGGCGTTCCCAGGCCAGCCGGGAGACATAGTCCCTCCAGCGTGTCCTGGGTCTTCCCCTGGGTCTCCTCCCGGTGGGACGTGCCCGGAACACCTCACCAGGGAGGCGTCCAGGAGGCATCCTGACCAGATGCCCGAGCCACCTCAACTGGCTCCTCTCGACGTGGAGGAGCAGCGGCTCTACTCTGAGTCCTCCCCGGATGACTGAGCTCCTCACCCTATCTCTAAGGGAGAGCCCAGACACACTACGGAGAAAACTCATTTCAGCCGCTTGCATCAGGGATCTCGTTCTTTCGGTCACGACCCAAAGCTCGTGACCATAGATGAGGGTAGGAACGTAGATCGACCGGTAAATCGAGAGCTTCGCCTTTTGGCTCAGCTCTCTCTTCACCACAACGGACCGGTCCCTCCCTGGGCTGCCACCTTACCGTGGTGGAGGGGTTTGAGTGTCCCAATGATCCTAGGAGCTATGCTGTCAGGGGCTTTAAGCCCCTAGTAGGGTCACCCAAGGCAGACAGGTCCTAAGTGAGGGACCAGACAAAGAGCAGCCCAAAAAGCCCCTTATGACGAGCAACAATATTGGATTTTGTGTTCCCTCGCCCGGTCATCGGGGCCCCACTCTGATAAGATAAGATAGTCTTTATTGATCTCACAATGGAGAAAAAGTACAAAAAAGGAAATAGGAATGGGCATATGATGTCTCATTTACATTCTTAGTGGTCTCTCTCTCTCTCTCTCTCTCTCTCTCTCTCTCTCTCTCTCTCTCTCTCTCTCTCTCTCTCTCTATATATATATATATATATATATATATATATATATATATATATATATATATATATATATATATATATATATATATATATATATATAGATAGATAGATAGATAGATAGATAGATAGATAGATAGATAGATATATCTATACACTTCAATATATACATATATCTATGCGCCTATGCGCTCAGCCCGAAGAGGCGACATGGGTCCACCTTCCGATGGGCTCACCACCTGTCGGAGGGGCCAAAGGGGTCGGGTGCATTGTGCAACGGGTCGCAGTAGAGGGCGGGGACCTTGGCGTTCCGATCCTCGGCTGCAGAACCTGGCTCTTGGGATGAAAGTAAAGATAGGGCTAAAATACAAATAGACATTGCTCTACCTTTAAGTAGTTACATCAATAACTGTGACATTATACTGCCGAAAACACTGCTTTTAGGTAGTCCATGTTTTCTGTCTGTTTTCTTTACATGATACACAGACAAGTTAGTAGTTGATTACAGAACTTCGTTTTTGATTGTTTTTGATTACTTCTGCGAAGAAATTGAAGAAAACAAGGGTGGTCAAATAATTTTTATCAAGACTCAAAAAATGTAATTTAGTTCTGTTTCTCTTAACTATTTCATATAAACCTGTATTTTCCATTTACAGAGACCACTGAATGCTCCAAACAACGAGAAAAGGTGTTCAACAGGATGGTTTCTGTTGTTGATACACCCGGTCTCTTTGACACCGATCAGTCTAATGAAACAGTGAAGAGAGAAATCTCAAAATGCATCAACATGACAGCCCCAGGGCCCCATGCCATTCTGTTGGTTATCAAAATTGGAACCTTTACAGCAGAAGAAAGAGAGGCGGTGATGAAGGTGGAGGAGATGTTTGGAAAGGAGGCCTGGAAGTACACCATCATCCTCTTCACCCATGGTGATGAGATTAAGTCAGACTTTGATCAGAAGCTCAAGAATGCTCCTCCTGACCTGCAAGAGATCTTAAAGAAGGCTGGAAACAGATACCATGTGTTCAACAACCTCCAAGCAAGCGATCGTCGACAAGTTATGATTCTGCTAAAGAAGATCCAGGAGATGGTAGATGACAATGGAGGACAGTTTTACTCAAATGACACCTATGAAGAGGCAAAGAAGATGTTGGATCAGCGAGAACTTGATATCAAGCAGTACTATGAGAAGGTGCTGGAAGAGAAAATAAAAGCTGTGAAGGCAGATTATGAGAGGCAGTTGAGTGAAGCCAAAGAGGAACATGAGCAGGTAGTGACAATGTTGGAGTCTGAGTTGGAGGAGTTGAAGCGATACTACCGCGTCCTAGAGAGCGGAGTCCGTCAGTTTTTAGAGCAGATAGGCAAAGATGATGACTATGGTAAACTTTGCAAGCGGTATGAGGAAACCCTGAAACTTAACTGAAGAAGTGCAATTTTTTCGATAATCTTATTCAGTCTCATTGATTTTATATGATTGACTAATTTTGCATAAACGTATACTGTAAATGTTCCTGTAATCTGAATAATGGTACTCTAATAAAACTAACCAGTTTCTGACAGCATTTTCAAAAGGTCTTTAAATATTGTTTTGGGGTATATTTAGATAATCTGCACAAAACATGTCTAACTCTGAGACAAGAAGCCTGTGTTTTTCCTGAAATGAACAGTGTAATTGCTGGACGTTCCTATGGTGTGTATTTTTATTTTTTTTTTGAACAGCTAAACATGGTACTCCAGGCATCTGGAAAATGTACTCAATGATAAACCAGGTGTGGGCATTCATGGTTCTCAATATACAATGTTTTTATCTATTGGAGTAGATTACAGTGAGAAGACAGCTGCAATATTAACCAAAGTAGCAGCCACAGCAGCAGGATAAGATGTGCCATAGGAACAGAAAGAGAAGCTAAAGGGAGGAGGTGCTAGTTTTTGCAGGAGGAAGCCATGAACCTCAGAGAGTGGGTGATGTTTAAGTGCCCACATCGGTGACTAAGTAGAAGGGGTTATTGTATTCATATGCCACAAAAATCTAAAACGGTTTAGTGTCCTACTCTTCATGCATTTCTGTTGTACCATGTGCTCCAAAGGTTATTGAGCTCTTAAAGACTAGCCCTTTTTCCTGGACCCAATTTGAGCAAGATGTTTAGGGTTTTAAAGACTTCTCGTCAGCTGTCTTGCTAATGTTTGTGGGCTGATTAAAAAAAATACAGATTTGTACTTTAGGTCAAACTAATGGTCCTTATCACAAAGGGTGCACCATCATCTTCTGGTGTGTATATTTTGGAGTGTTTATTTCACACATTTAAACAGATACAATATTCAGCCTAAGCACTTTTGTACTTTATCATAAATCTATTTTCCCAGTCTCAGGAAACAAGAAAAAAAGTTTTTCTTTTCTGTGGTTTCGCAATTTTGTTAAAATGTGAGCCGTTTTATGGTGTCACAGAACAAAGGTTTCCCTAGCAGAATTAGATAACTACAGGTGGGGGGTTAATAAATGATTAGCACACCTTGTGTTTAACACCTTAGCTGAGTTTTTCTTTTTGGTGCTAAAAAACCTTCAATTTAGTTTAGTTAAATTTTAAGTATATAGTGCCAGTTAATGAATTTCCAAAGTCAAAATTCAATCAGATTATACAGAGTGGTTCCTTGTTTACATAGGAACACAAATGCTTTTTTTGAACCTATTTTTCAAAGCTTTAAGAGGAGTAAAAAACATAAAATGTTGTAAATATTTAAAATATGGCAAGTTATATAAATACAATAATATGATTCAGGATAATAGATCAGGATAGAAATATTAACACTGTAATGTTTTTTTCACTGTTATAACCGTACGTTTTTCACAAGAAGTGGCTGAGAGAAATATTTAATATCTCTCGTCTTGACGCGTTGCCAAGGTAACCAGCATCAACTGTCTTGCTAACGTTTGTGAGCTAATGTTTGAGCCAGCCCAGTAATTTAGAACAATCAGGCTATTTGACCAGAAATGTTTTTAGGTGTTCTATAGCACTTTTTACCAGACACCCTGCAGCCAATCAGAATCGAGTATTCATCCAGACCATGGAAGAAAATAGGATAAATGAGACACAGACAGCTTCTATAACACTTTTGGCTTCCGTACAGAACTAAGGCAGCTAAAGTTATATTATCTCTCAGCCATAATTATAACCATGGAAAATGACCTGGTGTTTTTGTGACTGATAACTACAAAGAATTGTCCTTATTCATAGTCTGCTAGTCAATGTTTAGGGGTCAACTTCATCTTTTCCTGGTTGCCCTGCTTAAACTTAAATACCCATTCAGCAATAAAAAAGATAAAAAGGGAATTTATAAGCAATTGAAAAAGAGAGTAAAAGTCTATTAATAAATGTTGATGACTCAGGGTTTTTTTTGTGTTTTTTCTATGCTGTTTTATCTTTGAAACGTTAAAGAGCCTACATAATAGGTCTATCTAAATGTATTAGTGACAAACTGTTGATATTTGAACCAAGATTTCTGAACAAAAAAGCGAATATGGCTGTATAGACGCCCAAAGAATTTGAGCAAACAAGCACAAAGAAAACTCCACTGAGGTAAAATGGGAAGAAAATACAGATTTTTAAATTAGATAGGTGGCAAAAACATCTCCAAATACTTCAGAAGTGGGAAGATCCCTCATGCTTCAAATACTCCAGTCACCCCAGTCCCTAGAAACGCACCATCACACGGTTAAAGGACTACAGGCCTGCCACCCTGATGTCTGTGCTCATGAAATCCTTTGAGCACCTGGTGTTGAAGCATCTGAAGGAGATCACAGACCCCCTGCTGGACCAACTGCAGTTTGCTTACC
Source organism: Fundulus heteroclitus (assembly GCF_011125445.2). NCBI lineage: Eukaryota > Metazoa > Chordata > Actinopteri > Cyprinodontiformes > Fundulidae > Fundulus > Fundulus heteroclitus. The sequence continues at coordinate 48,738 of NW_023396560.1, read as the reverse complement.
ATTGGAACAGGTTGGCAGATAATGAAGTAAACCTGGACAACACTCCATCCTGTACCACCTCAACCACCCAGGAATGTGCACTGGTATGCCTGTGGACTTCAGCTCAGCCTTCAACAAGTGCAACCATCTTCTCCTGTACATGAACCATCAGCACTGGCGCCCTCCAGGGGTTGGGTTCACTCCCAACTCCTTTCTGTACACAAATGACTGCATCTCAGCAGACCTGTCTGTGAAACTCCAGATGTTTGAGGATGGCATCGGTGTCATTGGTCTGATCCAGGTCAGGAATGAGGCTGCATACAGACAGGTGGCGACTGGATGGTCCGCTGGTGTTGTCAGAACCACGTTTATTATTATCTTTATTTAAACAGGTAGGCCTCCTTGACATTAAGAATCTAGATTTTAAGAAAGAACTGGCCAGGAATGGTTGTTATCTACTTAAAATAATTACAAAATCAGTCCACGAATACCATAAAAATATTTCAATTTAGATTTGCACAATATTTATTTGATTTATTAGACTTTAAAGTGTAAAGATGTTAAAGATAAAAGCAATGCTATGTCTCACAGCCTGTGAAAAAGACATGGTATTGCTAGGATGTTCAAATCTTTACATTTTAAAGTCTAATAAAACAAATCAAACATTTTTGCTAATATTACATACATTTTTAGGGGACAGGTTTTTTATTCATTTGAGGACAAATGGGAAACTTCTCTGAGGCTCTATTATCCTGAATCACATTATTTTATTTATATGATTTTACCATTTTTTTACAATAACCAACCTTTTACAATTGTTTTTTTTTTTGTTTGTTTGTTTGTTTGTTTGTTTTATTCCATTTGTACTTTCTTGAAACTGCACTGAGCAAAGTATTTGGATCCCAACATGCAGCACCTATGAAGTTATTCTTTTTTCACAACTTCTGATGTAACTTGTTTAACAAAACAAGTTACATTAATTAAAACTTAACTCATTTTGTTTGTCGTTAACTAATTATGCTAGGGATGAATTTGTGCTCTAACAGCAAAGAACACCTCACATTTTCACAAAATACTGAAATTGAAAGGAACGTTTTTCCATTACTGAGATTCTGGAAAAGGGGCTTATGAGAAAATGCAAAATGGCTTCTGACTGAATAATATATCTGTTTAAATGTGTGTAATAACCACTCCAAAATGATATATTCCAGCAGATGATGGGTAATCTTTTGTTATATGAACTATTATTTTGACCTAGAGTAAAAATCACCTTTTTTAGATACTGATTTTTTTAGATTGATACTAAATTCGGGTTCTTGAGATTAACTATTATAAGACTATATCACACAAATGAGGTGATGCTTTTTCTATTACTTGAGATTAATTAATTTAAAGAGTGATAGGTTAAGATCCACCTCTTCCTCTGGGTCACCTTGTCCTTCCTCTTCTGCAGCCATGGATTTAACTTTCTCAGTTAAATGGATTTACATGATTTCATTTCAATTACCATAGTACTTTAAAGATTGATTGATTGATTGATTTTGGTTCTCATGTGTAAACAAGGCACATAAGAACCCAGTTTTTTTTAGCTAAACCACTAAAAATTGGGTGTTTGCTCAACTTAAGGACTGAATAGCTTTTAATTTTACTTGAGATTTTCTGTCATAATAGCTAAAGTTTATGCAGTACTTTGATAGACTGAAGTAGTTTGAAGCGTGTTTTCATGTTCTGACGTTGAAGAGCACCCTGCAGGTATTTGGAAAGCTGAAGGTTTTTGAACAGATTGATTTTGTTTTCTGGTAAGTATTTTTTATTCTAATTAATTGCTCCTAATGCTGATTTGTTTGCTCACGGCTTCTCTCCAGTTTGGGAATTCTGGGCTCCCACCTGGTCCGGGGGAGGTTATAGGGTCAGAGCAGTGGTTCCAGTGGGCAGAGCTATAAATTTGGGAGAGCTGCCAGAGTGCAGCTCACTTTATCTCTAATGGTTGTAAGTACGTAGCAGATAAAACATGATGAATTCATTCACTTTCCAGAATTACATAAGGCAGCAAGATGTTATCTGACTGGAAAAAAAACCTTAGTATTTGGAAAAATATTTTCAGTAAAGTCTAAGAATAAATTTGATTCTAAACATGCAACAAATTGTTCATCCAAGTTATTTCTAGAGACTTTACTACCTTTCAAAAAAAAAAAGGAAAGAAAAAATCACCACTTACAAAAATAAATGTTTTTATTATACACAACAAAGATGAAGTCCATTTGACCTGAGCCAATGACATAGGGAGCTCTGCTTTTTATTTTAGTAACAAGCATAGCACCAACTATATGAAATTCAGTGCATTGTGTTTAAAAACATACAAATAAAACACATTTAAACAAAATTGCCTTTGTAAAGTGCAATGACACGACATGTTATGAATATATATATATATATATATATATATATATATATATATATATATATATATATATATATATATATATATATATATATATATATATATATATATATATATATAGGCTAGGTTGGCTTTCAAGGAAATTATAAAGAAAAAAGTTAAACCTACTCCACATGCAAGAACCATGTTTTCATCATCTGTGTTCTTTCAACTACAGATGAATTAAGATTTCACTTGTTGTGGAATGACTTCTTGAGACTTTCCTTTGCCTGTTGTTTTGTGATTTCCTCCCATGAAGCAGGAATGTCAGCAGGCAGAGCATCATATACTTCAGCAAATTCCTTGTTGTACTTGTTTATCACATATTTCCAATAATCTGACACCCCAAAGCTCACATCTGGTTGAATATCTCAGTCTGGGAAAATCTTCTTATAGTCTTTGTAACGATGGCATTTGATTTTATTTTCTGTAGAACTGCTGCTAAAACGCATGTCACTGACAACAAGAGAAGAGCAGATGTTAGTGGAGAGTTTATTTGAGTCACCCCACCTGACCTTACTTAGACCGTCTGGTCGATGCAGGGCAGAAAAGTGTACAGTATGGGCTTCTCCACCTGCATCACATGGTACTTTGCAGAATGGGCACTTTTTACCACAACCAATCACCATGTTGAAAAGCACATTCTGTGGCTTTACATGGAGATTTGTGAGTTTTATTTCAAATGTGGTGTTTCTAAACTTGTCTCTAAGAGCTTCTGTCATTCCACCTAAACACTCTTTGAGCAAGTGAGCAAACTGGTCCTGGTCAGCTTTGTTCAGAACCATGAAAGCATCAAGAGCATCCTGGGAAATGACCAGTTTATCACCAAGTTCTTTACAGATATTTTCTGCAAATGTCTTCAGACTGTCAGTCTTTTCTGCTTTTCCCTTTTTAATGGCAGCATTTATGCGGTTAATGCAGGACTGAAGATGTCTGTCCTCAAGCTCACATAATTCTGACTCAGAAGAGAAAGTTTCCTTAATTCTATCAGATATCCACGATTTTACATAATCTTCATATGAGCAGATATATCTCTGAAAGCTTTGGAAGTCACTTTTTGAAATCAGATCCAGTAAAATATAATACTGGAAGGACATCCGTGTGCTGAACTCTTCTCTTGTCAGCATTTTATCAACAATATCAAGACCAAGATGACGATAGACAAAGTCCTCCACAGCAGGTTTCAGACAGTAGTTGGTGAATTCTTCAGCTTTCTTCTGGCATTGGTCTCGCTCATTGAACACATCTTTGAAATCTTCACAAAACTTCTCTTTGTTTTTCTCCAGATGTTTATAAGGATCATTTTCTTGTATAAAATCTTCATGCATTTTCTGAAACTCCCTGGCTGCAGAGCCACAGATGTGTTGTTTCAGAGACACTTCAAACTCAATGTCTTTGTAAACATCAGTCTTATTCAGCCTCTCATCAATGATGTGAAGGATCTCCTGGATGTAAGTATCGTGATAATTAGTTTTTCTCTTGATTTTATCACTGACACAATCATTACAAGCAGATATGATGCTGTCAGCAATTTCTTGTTTTGTCTAAACTAGATCTGTTCGGGTGAACCATTCTGATACTTTGAGTTGGATTTTTTCTTTCGGTCCTTTGGGTTTGTATGTAAAAGGCTCCAATCCACAGTCTTGGAGGCTTTTTTTACTGAGCAGTTCACATGCATGGCTTCCTTTGAGTGAAAGATTTATTAGCAATTGATGGGAAACACTGGTGAAGATATCTAAAGCCTGCAGTGCAGATAAAGACAAGATGTCTAATGCTTCAGCCCACATCTTATTGAGACTTTCATCAAGTTCTCTGTCTGTGATATTAACTTTTTTCTTATGGCATTTATCAATCAAAGCACAAACTGCTGTTTCAATTTCTTCTGTGTAAGTGTCTCTGATTTTGTTGAGTTCTTTCAGTCCCTGTTTGATGTCAGCTGCTGCTGTGATCTCGTTAAATACTGAGCTTTTAGTTTGTTTCCTCAGACTCTTTATGCTGTTTAAGAAATCCTCTCTGTATCTTTCAACCAGATAAACAAGACCTTCTGGCTGCTCAAAGTATTTTTTCAGATTGTCAAGCATCATTGTCTCCCACTTGGTCAGCTCTGTAGTTGCTTCACTTTTCAAGGCAGTGAGGTATTCTCTCAGGTTAGATATTTTAGTTTTTGCAGCAAATGTCCCAAAATTAAAAATTCTTGTCTCTGCATCTGTAACCCAGGTGTACATTTCATTTTTGAACTCCAACTCCCATTTGTTGTACTCTGTGCAGAGCCTCATGTATGCATCAGCTACCAGGCTGTTTCTGAAGCTGAAGATGAAGTTTTCATGTTTTACTGCAGTCCACAGACTGTTTATCCACTCTCTGAACTCCAAGATGTTTTTAGAAGTTGACTCACACTTTCCCAGCAGTTGGATGATGTTTTTCTTGAGCTCATAGACAGTCTCACTGTATCCCACATTGACTGGTGCCATTGGTGGGTTTCCATTCCAGAGTCCAGGAATGTAGCAGTTCCCAGTATCTGGATTGTACTCCATCACATCAGTGAAGTTCTTGTTCTCCTCTTTCTTTTCCATTTTAGCTGCTGCCTGGGTCATCTCATTCAGCTGTTCTAGGAGCAGCTTCCTGTCTCGTAGGTTCTTCTCATGGGCTGAAACATCAGAAACGTTCTGGTGAACAAACTGACATTTAGGCTTTTTGTCGACCTCCTTCATCCTGAGGAAAGCATGCACCACTATCTGCAGGATGTCTTTCATTTCTGTTGAATTCTCCATTGCAATATTGATAATGGTGACGTCGCTCAGCCCAACAACCAGGCCGTTTCTCAAATCACGAGAACGCAAGTACGGACCCGCGTCCTTGTCAAGTCCGGTCTTGGCGAGAACACAGGAAGATCGGACTTGACAAGAACGCGAGCATGCAGCACGTATGGTGTGTATTGGAACAGAAGCGTACTTGTGACGTCATGAGACGCACAGTTTTTTAGCATTTCTTTAACATTCAAAACTATTTATATACTACACCACAATAAATCTTATTGAAATTTTTTTTTTAAACATTTTTAATTTCTAAAAAGCCTAAAAATTATCTTGCCGCTGTGCATTCTGAGAAAGCAGTCAGTCTGAAGAACGCACAAGTCTGCTCTGATGCATGCTCGATAAAGAGAGCGGGGCGAGAACAACATCCGGGGAATCGGCGCGTTCTCGCTCTGGCATTCTCGGCAATCGGAACAGTGCTCAGGCTGAGGCTGACAACGTGTCACGAGCACACGAGACCGCTCAAGAACGCATATTGAGAAACGGCCCCAGTGTTGCCAGCTCATTGTCATGTTCATGGCTGTTATCCAGCTGTGCCAGCTCTGGTGACTTTAAGCCTATAGTGTCAATAATCACCACAAAGTCACAGTTCAGATCTTTTTTGAAGTCTTCACTGACTTTGATGAGCAGCATGAAGGCTCCTCGAGTGCATCAACCACTGCTGACTGCAAACTGCACCCCAAACATGGTGTTAAGGAGAGTGGATTTTCCTGTGCTCTGAACTAATAATTTAACTTTATTGATCTCACAATGGAGATCAATCTGCATCTTAACCCATTCCCTTGGGGAGCAGTGAGCTGCCACTGTGCGGCGCCTGGGGAGCGATTGAGGGTAAAGGGTCTTGCTCAGGGACCCAGAATGGCAGCTTGTGGGAGTTGAACTCAGAACCTCTGGGACCGAAGCTCTGTGCTCTTACCACTAGGCCACCACTCCCACTGTGACAACCAGTATCTTGTTCTTTGGAGACACCTGTAATTCACTGCAAGGTATCCCGTAGAGTTACTGCAATTTTTCTGAGCTGTATGAAAACGAAATTTCGTTCTGTACGCACTCTGTGCATACAAAATGACAATAAAGAAAGTCTAAGTCTAAGTCATTGAGCTGAGAGAGAACGTCACTCCCCCATCGGAGAGGTATGTTGGAAGCATCTCCATCTACAAGCTCCAGAGGAAATCCATCCAGCAGTAACTGAGCACAGAGTTTGGGCAGATGTTGCAGTTGTTGACGTGACGGATCTGTTTGTGGAAGGTAAAGAGAAGCTTCATAGATCTGACCCATTTCACGGAAGAAGTGCTCAACTCCCAGTGAGCTGTTGGAAAGTGTCATGGCTTGTTTACTGAAGAACTCAGGACACGCACACGGAACTAAAAGTTTAAGAGTTTTTATTTGAGGAAGTGTGCTGGATGGCGGGTGATGAAGACCGGAGGATCAGGACTGCAGAGGGTCAAAGATGTAGATGATGGCAGGAGCTGACGGCCCGGAGTGAGAGTCCATAAAGCCTGGTGGCTAGGAAAGCTTAGAGCTGCTCAGCTAGCAGGCCTCGTAGCAACAACAGGGCACAGAGCAGAATTTCTCCAGGAACAATCAGCAGGATACAAAGTCTTTCAGAGCGACTGGCAGGACTAACCTTGAACGAGAAAGCAAAAACAGATCTTCCAAGGCACAAAAAAAAAAAAAAAAAAAAAACGAGGACTGGCATGGAGTGATGGATAACAGAAGATGGCTCAGTGCTGAACTGAAGGCAGAGGAAGGTTTAAATAGAGCACTAACAGGTGAAACAAGGGTCTGGCTAATTAACAAGTAAATGATTATGAGGTGTGACTGACTGCTGAGGAGGTGAAATGAAAATTGACAGAAAATAACTGATGACTGAAAACTAACAATAAATAAAGTCAAACCTAACCCAAAAAAGATGAAAAAATGAAAATAACAGAAAAACAAAGCCAAACCAAAACTCAACCATAACAGAAAGTTGTTTGTCAATTTCTTTGATATCATTTTTGTTCTCAGAGTCCTTGCATTTTTCCTTGTAAAGCTCCCTGAGGCTGGAAAGTTTCGTTCTAGACAAGTTGTCGAGGTTCATTTGTATCCATGTCAGAAAATAATCTAACCAATCCCCTTTCTTTGCTGGATATTGCACTAATGAAGCGACTCATGCAATCTGACATAGCATGGGAGTTCTGCTTCCTACGCTGCTCTTCTTTTTTCATTTTAAGATTACTTTTATAGTTTTCTATGCCTTCAGTAGGTGATACTGAAAAATGATTTAAAGCACCCATCTTTATGAAGTTGGCGTAGATTTGTAAAGCCACTCTTAGACCAATTTCTGAATCCTGAGTCCATCTGTGAGGGGACAAAGTCATTTATAAAACCAATGTTGGTTAGAGCTGAAATTGCTTTAGGCAGTCCATAGATTATCTTTATTTTCCTCCAGATCTTCAATGTGGTCCTAGTCAACTCGCTCATCTGAATCTCCCCAAGCGGGACATCCAAAAAAAGCAGAGACTGTGAGGACCGTTTGCATGTGCCTTTCTCAATATTTAGCCATCTTGTGTATACAGAATCTTACAGCCATGCTATTAGGGGTCTCAGCTGCTCAAACCCAGAAATACAATCTAAAGTTTGGAAGTTTAAGACCCAATGTGATTTAGGCAGCTGAAGTATTTTTAGTCTGACCCTCGGGCGTTTTGATTGACATATAAACTTTGTAATCAACTTGTCTAATTTATCAAATATAGATTTAGGAACGTCTACATGCAGCATCTGGAATAGGTAGAGCAATTTAGGTAATACATTAATTCGTATACATTCAACGCGGCCTATCATGGATTAAGGAAGTGTCGACCATTTGTCTAACTCCTTACTAATGTTTTGAATTACGGTTCTGTAATTACCATCAAGTAGGTTTTCTAACTTTGGGAGGATTCAGATACCCAGATAAGTTCTCTCCTAATCGATTCGAAGTCCTCTGCAAGAGCACTCCTCAATTCCTCTCTTATTGTCGCAGATATATCTTTTCTCAGCGCTGAAAGGATATCAGCCTTGATAGATGTGATGTCCATGGTCGCTGTGTGACCAGGGTCGGGTGCGGCCGAGGTGGGGCTACCTAAACTCTTAACCGAGGAGGTGTTGGGCCTTGTGGTGGACGTGCCTTCGTATTTATATTTTTGAAGATTTGACGCCATCGACTTCACTTATACTCACTTTTGGTCCTCCTTCAATACTCTGATTGGCTTTTTGTAGGGTTTTGAATATAGTTTTATAGGTTGAATGTCATTTAATTATGAAATTATAGCCTATTCCGCAGGAGCTTCAAGCCACACGTCTTATTCCATCAGTTGCTCGCTAGCGCTCCCCAGATTTTTTAAATTTTGTAAAAATCTATAGGGAACCCATCTGGTCCAGCTTTTTTACTTGCTTTCATACTGTCAATAGCTTTACGCAGCTCTACTTCTGTAATTTCATCTTTCAGTTGCTCTTTATAACCTTCATCTATCGAGGGAATAACTAACATATTTAGAAATTAGTCACATATTGCGCCTTTAATAACAGGTCTTTCAACAGGTTGTTGTTAGAATATACTAAATTACAGGGAGCATGATCTGAAAGTCGTATGCTATCATGAAGCTTAAGCGCAAGTTCAGTTGAAGAAACTCTATTGCCTACCTCCATCCAATCAGCTTTGAACTGCTCCTCCATGAAGCCAATCTGCATACTGGGTTCATCTTTGTAATGGATAGTGAGCTATTTTAAACAAATTGCCTAAATATTTTTTTTTTGTAGACCATTTAAATTATTCAATGTGGATTTTCTAAATTAAGAATGTCACGGATTGTTTATGGATGTTTGTCGGTTTTGATTACCATTTTTGGTGGTTTATATTTTGTTTTATTTTTTGCACTGTGTAATGTTTTGAGTTTTTTTGTATGTACCTCACGGGCTGCCATAGCTAATGAGAGCTTGAACTGTTAAAATGTTTGTCACAAAGAAATCAACATAGTATTCCCGAGTAAAAGCAGCGAGGTATGTTTTTGCTTTGTTGTTTGTATTGTAAGTTTGTGTTTTAGTTTTCACGGTGACTGAGATGACTGTGTAACTGTGGTGACTGTGCTGGATCTTCATCAAAGAAAATAAAACGCTAAATTCACCCGTCGAGACTAGCTAAATAATTCAAGTGCTGGGGAGCTGCTACAATCTTAAAAGAACTTCAAATCCACATCTCAGCCTTCTACCTAGTAAGGGCAAGCAATGTCTGATTTGGACTCACATGACCCTGCCGGGTCTTTGTTCCTTCGTCAAGACTGTTAAACTACCCCATGGTAAAACACCCTTGGTGGACCCAGCTCGTTTTTTCCATCAGGCGACCCCCATTTAAACATTACTTTGGATGCACACATGAAACAGAAAAGTATACTTCAGGTTATATTATCTACCAAAGACAGAGAAACAGTTACAGACACATCAGCACTGATGGGCTCTTGATCGGCAAGAAGCCCCAATTGCTCATCACACAAACATTATAAAGGAGTTGAGGTTCACACCCATGCAGGGGCTGTACACATCCAAACTATGTAATCAGTAGAGAAACTGTGTCACCTCTGGAACGCTATCTGACAGATATGAGTCATTTCCTTATGTCCGGTGCTATCCAAGTGTGGGAGGCAGTTTTGGGTTAAGCATTTCTTTCCACTGACCCAGTTAATCTCTTAACAGAACCCCTGATGATGTGCCTAAATGTCATATCACCAAAGATGATCAACCAGACCTGGATCAGTCGAACAACAGCTCCCAGGCTGTCCCTCTCCAAGAACAGTCAGTCATTCTGTCCAATCCAAGCATTTCAGTTTCCGGCTTCCAGAGTCCGTCCATTTGTGATCTCCATGGCAACCAATAGTGCAGCCCAGTCTCGGGTCACACAATCTCTGCCGGTGTGCCCGAAAGTCACATCATAATGAAAACAGTTCCAAGAAATGGGCCAGACAAACATCAATGGAAACATCTTTGCATCGCTCAGCATGATTAATTCATAATTCAGCATTTATCACTCAAGACCACAGTCCAAGCTTTTATCTACAATTTAGGGTTCAACTAATTGAGCTAGGCCTGTTTTAGGTTCCTCAGCGTTCATTATTTTAATTTTACATTGGATTAGGTAAGCTAAGACTGCTCAGTAACCAACATCGAATCCATCTATTCTACCTCCACCATGAAAAACCTCCTACTTGGTCCTCCACTTTCTATTCCATAGGATAAACATCCATCACTTTCATACCTTACAAATCCAAGAGTACCAGTAGGGGGCATCACAGGGCGGGCTGGGCCTCCACCAGAAAACGCCATCTCGTGTAAGAAATGGTAAAAACTGATGCAGTCCAGTCAAGGGGAATCCTGCTCTGGGCCAATCTGAGCAAGAAGACACCCCGTATTGAATCTAAAAATTAGCCTTACCGAGTAATTTATGAATCTGTGATAGCAATCAGATCCTGGTTCTCTTTATATCAAAGCAAAAAGATTGTGAGAACTGTAGATCTTGGTGTGTGTGTCTGTAGCAAACAGTTTCCATTCTTAATCATAAAACCATATTATCAACATAATGCAACATAACAGTATAAACCTCATAACATAAAATCAAACATGATAATGGAAGTCAGTGGAAAAGAGAAAAGAAAAAAACGATTTGTGATATAAAAGGAGTCTGTATGTCAATAACTCAAAAAAGCCTTCAGAACATTCAAAGCACGTGGCAGACATTAATCTATTCGCACCTAAGTAGTCAGATCAGGGTTCTCAGGCAACTGCTCCATTACAAAAAGAAAAAGAAAAAAAATCATAGTTCTCCGGGGAGCTCCTTCCAAAACTTTTAAGTCCTTGTTTCTTGTTCCTCTGCTTGGACAAAACAATTTAGTTGGATGGTAATGACTGTTCGGTCCTGGCTCGGGCAGTAAGCATTTTATTCCCAGTAAAATGCTCTGTGAAGATGGTTGGCAGACACCAGGCCTTGTTTACTGTTGAGGAACAGAAACAATGTGTGAGTAGTGTTATTGTCAAGACTCCCAATCTTCAATTCAATTCAATTCAATTTTATTTATATAGCGCCAAATCATGAAACATGTCATCTCGAGGCACTTTACAAAGTCAAAATCAGTCAGATTATACAGATTGGTCAAAAATGTCCTATATATGGGAACCAGTTGATTGCTTCAAAGTCCCGACAAGCAGCATTCACTCCTGAAGAAGCGTAGAGCTACAGGAAGAGTCGTCTGCATTGTCCATGGCTTTGCAGCAATCCCTCATATTGAGCAAGCATGAAGCGACAGTGGAAAGAAAAACCACCCATTAGCAGGAAGGATAAACCTCCAGCAGAACCGTGCTCAGTATGAACGGTCATCTGCCTCAACCGACTGGGGGTTACAGAAGACAGAACAGAGACACAACAACACAGACAAAAAAGCACAGAAGCACACATTGATCCAGTAATCGGTTCTACATTAGATGGTAGTAGCGGGTGAGCCGTCTTCTCTGGATGATGTCACAATAGACCCCTTGCATCTGACGTCACAGTCACGTGATCGGGGGTGCGCGCCTCCATCTTGGTGGGCAGGCTAGCCTGACAGCCCGTCTACTACATGACAAAACGGGTGATTTAGAGCGTACTTTTAGTTCGTTTATTTTTGGAATCTAAACAATGCCTACGACTTGTTGTGCTCCCGGTTGCACACAGAGGCATTCCAAATCGTCGGATGTACGTTTCTGTCGTTTACCGAAGGAGAAAGGACGAAGAAAGAAATGGATATTTTCAATGAAAAGAGCGCAGGCAGACACTCCCAATGGACTGGGGGGGGGGGGGGGGGGGGGGGGGGGGGGGGGGGGGGGGCGCATCGTACTATGAGAGAATTTGCAGTCTACACTTCATCTCCGGTAAATACAACTTAATTCTGCTCTATTCATTGTTCTACTTAAATAGCGGCGGAGGGGAGGTAGCGATCGCTACACGGGCCGGAGAAGCCGCTGTTGCTGCTGTAGCGATCGCTACACGGGCCGGAGAGCCGCCGCTGTCTGAAGCAGCAGACAGCAGCGGCTCTCCGGCCCGTGTAGCCGCTGTTGCTGCACCCGCTTCCTGCTGCTCCAGACAGCGGCGGCTCTCCGGCCAGTGTAACGATCACTACCTCCCCTCCGCCCGTTCACGGGCGCTAGTACTTCTGTGTTTACGCTGCAATGTCGCCGACACCGCCACCCATTTTAACAAGACAAAAACACCAAAATAATCCGTAGTGAGTGATGTTTTTTTAACCTACCGGGCGGGTCTTCCTCTCTGCTTTGTGCTGTTGCACAAACATGTCTGAACATCCATCCATCAATTTTCTGACCCGCTTAATCCCTCATGGCGTCGCGGGCGTTTGCTGGAGCCTTTTTCCTGATATAAAATAATTGCAGCCGTCCAGTGGTTTCAGGGGCTTTCGTGCTCTCTCGTCTGTACTGGCCTGCGTGTTTATAAAGCAGCTGTGTCGCGGTACGAAACCCTTGGCCAGCATTTCACAGACTCGCTCCGTCCCTTCAGGCTTTTGCTGTGTGGATCTGGTAATCTGATACCATCAACCATCAACTTACTCTTAAAGCGATCTTGTGATACGTTATCTAAAGAAGAAAAATACGTGGAGAACTCGTCATTTTGTCAAATGGCGTGCCAACCAATATGGCCGCCACGCAAGGGGTTCTGGGTAACGGAGTCACGTGGTTGCAAGGGGTCTATTTAACGGAACGTCAGACCAGGTGTGCCTACTATGAAGAAAAAGAGAGAGAGCAAAAAGTTAAAAGCTGAAATGACGACAGTCATTTCAATGTAATACAATGCAAAACTGGAGAACAGTAGACTGAAGAACAGTAGAAATCAGTAGAGTGAGAAAATTAGACCCTGATGTCCTCCAGTAGCCTATGCCTATCACAGCACAACTATAGAGGTAGCTCAGAGTAACATGAGCCACTCTAACTATAAGCTTTGTCAAAAAGGAAAGTTTTAAGATTAGTCTTAAAAATAGACAGGGTGTCTGCCTCATGGACCAAAACTGGGAGTTGGTTCCAGAGGAGAGGAGCCTGATAGCTAAAGGATCTGCCTCCCATTCTACTTTTAGAGACTCTAGGAACCACCAGCAGACCTGCAGTCTGAGAGCGAAGTGCTCTGTTAGGAACATACGGGGTAATCAGAGCTCTGATATATGATGGAGCTTGATTATTAAGGGCTTTATACGTTAGAAGGAGGATTTTAAATTCTATTCTTGATTTAACAGGAAGCCAATGAAGGGAAGCTAAAATTGGAGAAATATGATCCCTCTTGTTGATTTTCATCAGAACTCTTGCTGCAGCATTTTGGATCAGCTGAAGGCTTTGAACTGCATTTTGTGGACTTCCTGATAGTAAAGAATTATAATAGTCCAGCCTTGAAGTAACAAATGCATGGACCAGTTTTTCAGCATCACTCCTGGACAGAATGTTTCTAATTTTGGCGATATTCCGGAGGTGAAAAAAGGAAACTCTGGAAACATGTTTAATATGGGACTTAAATGACATGTCTTGGTCAAAAATAACACCAAGATTTTTTACTTTATTACCAGAGGCCAGGTTAATGCCACCCAGATTAAGTGATTGGTTAAGAAGTTTATTTTTTGAGTCGGTCTTGTCAGAATTTAGATGCAGTAAATTTAAAGTCATCCAGCTTTTGATGTCATCAAGACATGACTGCAGTCGAAGTAATTGATTGGATTCATCAGGATTTATGGATAAATATAGTTGAGTATCATCAGCATAACAGTGGAAATTAATCCCGTGTTGTCTGATAATTTTGCCTATCGGAAGCATATATATAGTAAAGAGAATTGGTCCAAGGACTGAACCCTGTGGTACTCCACAGGTGACCCTAGAGTTTGAGGAAGATTTATTATTAATATGAACAAATTGGAATCTGTCTGACAGATAAGATTTAAACCAGCCTAATGCTTTCCCCTTAATCCCTACAGTATGTTCAAGTCTTTGTAGGAGAATATTGTGATCAACTGTATCAAATGCAGTACTGAGATCTAACAGGACAAGTACAGACACAAGTCCATTATCTGAGGCCATGAGAATATCATCGGTGACCTTCACCAGAGCTGTTTCAGTGCTATGATGAGCTCTAAAGGCTGACTGAAACTCCTCAAGTAGGTCATTACTTTGTAAATGTTCACATAGTTGATTAGCAACTACTTTCTCAAGAATTTTAGATAAGAAAAGAAGATTAGATATAGGTCTGTAATTTACTAACTCATCTTGATCAAGAGATGGTTTCTTAAGTAAAGGTTTAATAACAGCTACTTTCAAAAGCCTGTGGTACATGTCCATTTACCAAGGATAGATTAATCATGTCTAAAATAGGACCACTGATCAGAGGGAATACCTCCTTAAACAACTTGGTTGGGATTGGGTCTAACATACAGGTAGAAGGTTTAGATGAAGCTAAAATTTTAGATAGCTCAGAAAGCTCTACTGATTTTAAACAGTTCAGACACTGCGCAGGTTCTAAAGATTCCTCCAATGCTGCCTCACTTACTGAGGACGAGGTAATCATGTTTGGGAGGATGCCAATTATTTTATTTTTAATGGAATCAATTTTATTTATGAAGAATCCCATAAAATCATTACTGCTAAGAGCTAAGGGAATGGATGGATCAACAGAGCTATGACTGTGTAAGTTTGGCAACTGTACTGAAGAGAAATCTAGGATTATTCTTATTCTCCTTAATTAATGATGAAAAATATGCTGCTCTAACTCTGCGAAGGGTCTTGTTATACAACAATAGACTGTCCCTCCAGATTAGGTAGGATTCCTCTTGGTGTGTAGAGCACCATTTTCTCTCCAATTTCCTAACATTGTGCTTCAAGGAACGCAGCTCTGAATTAAACCAAGGAGCCAGTTTCCTGTGAATAATCACCTTCTTTTTCAAGGGAGCTACATCGTCTAATGCAGAACGCAATGACGAAGTCATACCGTTTACAAAGACATCTATTTGTGAATTGGAAGAAACAACATTGCTGCTATCTGCAGGGTATTTCTGCAATACTGACGATATTAAGAGGGGGACAGACTTTTTAAAGTTTGATGCAGCATTGTCCGATAAAGATCTACTATAATGGAACCCTCTTTTGGGGGTGGAGAACTCAGTTAGATTAAATCTTGTGTCATTTACCTTCTTCAAACACTTTCACATCCAGATATTCCCGCTCAATTATTTTGCTCTTTGCTTCAACTCCTGCACTGTAATCATTAGATCTTGCATTGCTCATATATTAAAGGAGAAATCTTAAAGCTCAACTTTATCAGTAGCAGTTTTTTTCCGTAACCCTTAACCGAATTTCTCCCATGTGTGTCTCATCTTACAACGTCTTGACAGTTGAAAGTTCTCTGCAACATAAATTTATCATCTTATATGTTACATGGCTACTGTGTCAAGGCTCATCTCAACTCATTTAGCACACAGTCTCAACAAGGAATTGTATAAAAACTTTTCAGAAATTTCTTGCTAAACCAGCTCTAAAATACTTCACATTTAAAAAAAACTAAACAGAAAACCCTTTTGTTTGTAAAAGAATACTTTACTAGATATATTTATAGAATATTGTGATGTTAATCAGAAGCAGCCCTATGTATCTTTTGTCTTATTTTGAAAAGCTCAACTGAGAAAAAGGAAGTGTTGTGCCTGACCCAAGAGCACATAAAGGCATAATTGGTTGATATTCAGGAAGTGGATGAAGCCCAGGGCGGAGACAGGAAGTAGTTCTGTAAATCAGTTTCACCTTGACGTGCATCAAACCAAAGGACTTCTAATTGAATACGCCTTTCATCTAAAGCAAAGAGCAATTCTAACCCCAATGATTTCTTACTTTTAATAATTTCTGTTGGTTTTAACAGACAGCTTTTGAAAATTCAACCCTGGTTGTGTTTTATATCTGTCAGGATTCTGTGTACTGTGCTCCACTAACTCTCTTCCACAGGTGGCTGTTGTTGACAGGTGGGTGTGGCCCGAACCTTCGGCTCGTTATGGCTACTCTACTCGAGCTTAAAAGGAGTGTTCAATCAGCAAGAGGATGCCAGAGTGTTAGCCCGTCGTGGTATAGCTAGGCTAGAGATGTCAAAGTTGTTGGAGAAATATGAATGTAATCATTTTATTTTTATCAAGTTACAGGCATTTGGTTTGTTTTAAGAGTTTGTTTCAGGAAGCTTCTCTTTTTAACCTTAGACAGGGAGAACAAATGGTTTTCCCAGATAAGGAATGTCTCCCTTATCTAGATGTGCACGAAGCTAGTGACTGATCATCACCCACAATAAAACTTGCTCCCTTCTTTGTTTTTCAACCCCCATGTTGTAAACTCCTGAATCCTCCTGACTCTTCTTTGATGTTTGACAGTAAAGGCAGAAGGACAGAGGCAGCCCGGCGCAGACGATCCCAAATTGTCGGAGTAAAAGTCCTCTGTTTGGGTTTTATCCTCTGTCCTCTTCTATAAAACAGTCTAAACTTGTGTTGTGTGGTTTTCATTCTAGGATAAAAGGGATTATCTATAATAACCCTAACAAAAGTCAAATACACAGAGGGCCGGAAAAAAACAATTGTTACAAGCCGAGGGCACATTTATTAAAACATTAAAATGATTGCACATAGCCTATTGAACCAAGACCTAACACAGTGTATATTATCTAATAATTAAATTACTGAAGCAATATTTTCTTATGGATCTGTCAGTAATTTCAAGTGAAACCATTATACAAAGGCAAACAGACAAAAACAAACTTCCTTCAAAGAAAAATTGCATGTTCTGTACATTAAAAGAAAAAAGCAATAATTCGTTATGGCTCTGTCAGTAACCTTAAAGTCTAACTCTTGGACTGAATGTATTTTAACGCAGATGCATTCAAATAGTCACCAGAGTAAAGAAATGTATATTATGTGTTTTATGTGCGCCGTTTGGAAGTAATTTCGATAAAACTTGCTGTATAAGCGAAAGAGCCCGAACATTCCTCAATCGGGCTGCTCCGGAATGTGACGTCACAAACAGTATTAGTACCGTGCATCCGGCTGCTAACACAACTTTCGCTACGGATTTATTAAATTTAATTAATAACTCTTATTCTACGTGCAAAAAATTTATTAAAAAAATGTCTGATCCATCTACAAACTTCCCCTCAAGCATCGGCGGCTCCGATACCAAATATATCTAAGAAGAAGGGCCGTCCCAGCTGACTATCCCTCCCTTGTGGCTGTGTGAAAGTTCTTTGCTTAAAATGCATTTGCTTCCTTCCCCATTGTATATGTTAATTTTAACACAATTCAGCCATGGTGTGATGGCGCTACACAGGTGACTCACACCAACCTAAACCTCCCCACCAAGAGAGTTTTTACTGTTGAGCCCATGAAAGGTCAGGGAACAGCAGCTAGGAGCAATTCTTAGAATGCAGCCCTTGGCAGCATACTGAGGAGGTAATTCAGCCATTATACCTGAGCTCCTCTGTCTCATTTTCAGTTTCCTCCATCCTCACCTTGACCTGTGAGACCTCAAGTTTGTCAGCACTGGCTCTGTGCAGCATCCTCTTAAAGTCTGCCTGCAACTAGGAATATTTTTTGTCATTTAGTTGTGACTTACACTGATATAACAACGTAAGCTGTCCCACAACGTCTGAGTCCTTTTAGTCAGATTTCCAACTAAATGGATTTGTTCCTTAAAGTTTATCACAGAAAGGTTAAAACTCTTTAAGTTACTCCACGCATCTGCAGGTTGTAAAGAATTATGAGGAGATGAACCCGGTATTCAGCCAGACACTAAAATAATACTTGATGGGATTTATCAAGGAGATGATGGGTCAGGAAGGCAGACAAAAAAATCCAAAAAGGTGCACAGAGCAAACATCCAGGTGAAAACAAAACCTGGGACAGACTCAAAACACAGAGAAACTGGTCAGGTACTCAGAATACATACAAAAACTGAACGTGTGTGAGAAGTTCCAGCAACAAACAGAAAACTGAGGAGGGTTTAAATAGACAAATGGACAGGTGAAACCAAGTGACTTCTAATTAACTAGGAACAGGTGAGAGTGATCAAGGAAGGGGAAGTGACAGAGAGGCTGATGGGACAGAAACTAAGATGACCAACTACTGAGCAAAAATAGCCATAAAGAGAAAACCCAAGATAGAAAACAAGGCTAAGACTTGAACAGAACACAAGCTTTAATCAAATCTAATAAAAAAGACCAGATAACTAAAACAGTTAAGGCTAAACATGAATCCAATACAATACTAGAAACAGAAATAAACCCTAAGGCAGGAAAGTTAACTTAACCAAAACAACAACAACATCATGAACCAGAACGTAACATTACACAGGTAAGCTGATTTTGGGACTTGATTCCTATTTTGACCAGACATCTAAATGTCTTGTACCGTGACATCTGGGGCTTTTCAGAAAACTATAGGGGCTTCAGCCAGTTTTAGTATTTTCCACTTTCAGCTCTTCTTTGATAACTTCTTTTCATCTTCCTCTCTTCTAATCCCTCCAGCTGCACAACCAAGAGGCAAATTATATTTTGGGATTTTTATGCTGCGAGATGGAATAGAGATATGTAGAGAAGTCAGTGATGAATTTAGTCACTTTTTTGTTATAGACTTGATTGTAAGTCACAATTATTTTATTTAAAACTTACATAAATAAAGCAGGGCACTGTTAGGAAGGTGTGTAACCAACTGGGCTCCTAACTGGTAGGGGGCCCCGACTGGTAGGGGCCCCTTTTCCTCTATGGTAAGTGCGACCCGTCTCTGCTTGCTCTTTCATCTCCGGTTCCTCCTGTTCAACTGGCCATGTGTGCCAGGAGTGTGTAAATGCAGCCGCTCGCCCCTCTGCTCAGTGCAGACAGACATACTGATGGGTAGCTTGAAGAAAAAAGTAAAGGGTAGAGACAAGGGGGAGCAGCAACCAGTCAGAATCACCTTGATTCAGCAGGTTTGTGGCTACAAAGAAGGAATTTGACTACCGATTCCATTAAGACAAGTTACAGCAAGCAGAACAGCAACTACAACAGAAAAAAAAACATTATACAGAGAAAAGGTAAGAACAAGAGCAATAGGTGCATGAGAGTATTTTCCCTATAGATTTCTTTTTGCTCCATACTTTTGTTGTGAAAAAATGTATTGATGTACGTAACTCTGATCATATCTGGTCTACACTTTCCATACATTCTATCCAAATGCCTTTTTGTATCATTATCTTTGCACATAAACAATGGTTGAACATTCTTCTGCACACTGTTTTTGTCCTGCATTGTTACATCTGATCACTGCTGCACTTTTTAATTATTGTGTTGCCTTATTCCTCTTGCAAATCCATTACTCTGTCGTGAGCTGTTCTGTACGCACTCAGTACATACAAAATGACAGTAAAGTTGTCTAAGTCTAAGTCTGAGTTTTGCATCTGTAGATATATGTTTGTTTTTTTCTCTCAGCAGAGTAGCTGCCTACCCTGACCGAGTTCAGTAGAGAGACAGCCTCGGGATAGAAACCGCCTCTGTCAGCTTGTTTTAGCCATCAGTGCTGACATGATGGTAACGTCTGAATAACCTGTGACCAGGACGTGTTGGGTCCACAGCTTTGTTAACTGACCCTGGACATGTGCAGGCCGTGAATGGATGGAAGGTCAGTCCTGATGATCGTCGCTACAGATCTAACTGTTCAGTGAAAATTCTGTGGACGAACCACACAGAGATGGATGAGCACAAGACAGAGTGAATGATGTGTAGAAGATGAAGAGGAGCTCCTGAGGAAGGTTCTACTTCTTGGGTTGAACTGCAGTATCTGCTGGACCTTCTTATGGATGCTCTTGACGGCCATGAACTGGTCATGAAGTGTACCAGGCATGGCCGGCTGGGCTAATAACTGTTAATTTTGGTTGGAGCAAGAAGTAGAAGGCCAAAATCCAATCAATTTACATGGATAATGTAACAGGCTTCACTTTGTTATATATATATATATATATTTATTTATTTATTTATTTAGGTGAACATGACAATGGGAGATGAATCAATATAAGGCCATACAGCTGCAAAACAAAGATTTCTTCCACTAGACCTGTGAAATCTCTAAAGATTTGATAGAAAACTGAAGTCAAAAAATTATAGGACACATTTTCCTTGCTGATTAATGAATAGTTTATTTCCCAAAGCCCCACAAAGAGCAACAATTCACATGCAGGAGCTCTTTTTTAGAAAGGTTTTCATCAGACCAATATCATTGTTACAACTTATTACGATAGATGTAGAAATTCCTTGCATAAACTCATTTTTATTATATTTTATTTAACAATTATTAGGGTCATGATTATTACGAGAAGAAAACATATTAATTTTGCATTCTATTTGCATACTATTGAACACATTTATTAATTGAACACCATTGATTAACAAATACTTCCACACAAGTAGACCAAACTGAAGTTTGTTGAAATATATCTAAATGATCCTTACTATTAAATCAACTGAGACAAATATAAGCCTAACATAGTTATATTAAATCCTTTCATTTTAGAGGGTGTGTAACCCTAGTTATCTCTGACTGAAGAGTAGCTGCAGATTTCTCACAAACTCTACATTTCATTTAAACTTTCTATGGCGTCTTTTTTGCTGTTTTTTTTCCAGTCGTCAGGAATTTCTCCCTTACCTTGGAATTTCAACTCATAGTGTTTTTCCAGATCTTTTTGAAAGCGGCAGACGAACCATTTCCAGTAGGCCAGCATTGATGCATCAGGTGTAATGCTCCATGAAGCAAATCTTTCTCCAGCACGGTGATACTGTTTATAAGGAAATAACTCCTGTGACACACCATCCGGGTAAAATTCTTTGTCACTTGCAACTAAGGTGGTGCAGAAATTAATACTAAATATATCTGTGTCTCTGTGATGGACCCCGTTAACTGCACAGGGTCGATGAAAAGGAACACTGTGCTTCCCAGGACTGTGGTCCTTCATAGTGTTGGTGCAAACAGCAAAGCAGAACGGACATCTTTCCCAGCAGCAGTTGCACAACTGATCAATGAGGATTTGTTCAGGTTTCTGTCTGGAATCATTCACTGTCTTCAGTGAGAGACAGCTCATCTCCTTCATAATGAGTTTGAGGCCTTTCTCTATCTCTTCTTTAAGAAAGTCAAAATTGTTTATGTCAGTGAAGTTTTGACAACCAATGGTATTTAGTGTCAAATTTGGTTCTAATTTGCTAGAAAATTCCTCCACCCACGTCTCTATGTCCCCTCCCTCCTTTTTAAGTTGCTCTGTTGCATCAAACAAAGCCTGGTTGATGAGCCTGTTGATGTCTTCTGTATTTTTCTTCAGAATTGTCCGGGCCTTATCATTTTGTGCAGTAGACAAGTATTTCTTCACTTCTTCTTTTATAAAAGCCTCTACTTGCCTTCTTGGATCTCGGATGTAGGTGATTAAACTGGTAAAGTCTTCTTTCTCTGCCAGAGATGTTAACACATGTTTCTCTAAGTTCAATCTGTTCTCACTGAAAGCTGGAAAACTGCACATCATCTCTCCAGCAATATCCACAGCTGTCTTGTTACTGACAGCCTCAACAGCAGAGGCTTTGAGGTTTTTACAAATAATTTCTCCAAACACGACAGCAGAGGAGCTTCCTTTGCAAAAGCTTCTGAAAATGTTGTAATATTCACTTTTCTTGCTGTCCAGATAAGTGTGCACATCATTGTTGTCTTTGTATTGCTCATGGGATTGTAAGAGCCAGCTTTCTGCACTGTCAAACACATAGAGTGAAAGATCAACTGTAAACTCCTTCTTGAATGTAAAGTTTCTCCCTGATTCAAACTCACTCACTTTTTGTTTTATAGTTTTTGCAAGTTCCTGTAAGTAGGTTGATCTGTAACCTGTGGTTGCAATAGGTTTCCTCTTCAAGGTCGCCAGACATTCTGTTTCAACATTTTTGGTAAATGATCTGATGCTTTCCTGTTCTTCGTACCCAAGAGTCCTTCCAAAAAATTTTAACTTATTTTTATAAGTTATATAATAAGAGTAATTCCCAGTTACTGACAGGGATTTATATTTCATGTTCTTTCTTGACTCGTCAATAAGTCCATCTTCAACACCAAGATCTCGAAGAACAAGAAACTGATCTTCCTGCAAGTTTATGTCTTCAATGGGTTTAATATCTGAAGTTAATTCCTTAACCCGGTGCTCCCACACAGTCCTGAACTGGACTTCTAGTTCCTCTTCTTTCGTGATGCATTTTAATACGTGGGCAAGCTCTTTGCTTTTCTGGAACAGCTTGTTTTCAAACTCTGTCTTCTTGTTGTCAAGCTCTCTCCGAGCATTATTTTGATGGATAACTTCATCCAGTTTTCTCTTCACACCTCTAATGAGTTCATCATGAAGCTCTTTAATTTTATTTTCAAATCTGTGTCGCCACTGAACCAACATTTCTTTGTCTTTATCTTTTTCAAAGTAGGCTGCAATATCTTTTGTTATGTCTTTGTACCTTTTGCTCATTTCTTTGCAAAGGTCACTGAGCTCAACTTTGTCCAATTGGCCATTTTTAATTTTGGGATAAAGTTGGTTTTCAATTTTCAGCATTTCACTCCTCAGGGCCCAAGTCCAATCTCCATATTGGACCTCCAGTTTTCTGTAAACTGCAATTTCTTGGGTATTTTTGAAGCTAAAAACAAAGTTTTCATTCATCAAGGCATTCCACAGGTCCTGAACTTTGGTACTGAAATGTGACAAAGTGATTCCTTTAGACTCTGACGCTCTAGAGAGGATGATGGTCTTCAGTTCTTGGACACTCTCACTATACCCTGGATTTGGTGGAGCCATTGGCGGACTTCCCTCCCATAGCTGAGCAAAGTACTTCACGTCTTTTTGCACATCAAATGCAATGACATCACTGAAGCACTCACATTCACACACTTCCTCTTTGGCAGCAAGTTGAGCCATCTTGTCCAGTTTTTCCTGCAGGCGTCTTTTTCCATCCATGTTTTTCTCTGCTGCTGCGATATCTGTGACGTTCTGATGAACAAACACACAGCTTGGAGAAAGTTCGACTTTCTTCATTCTCATAAAAGCCTGCACAACAATCTGCAGTACATCCTGCATATCTGCTGGATTCTCACCAAAGATGTTGATCAATGTCATGTTTCCCAATCCAACAACAAATGTTGCAAGTTCATTGTCACGATGGAGGCTAGCATTACCTGCTAACTCAAGAGCCCGTATCCCTTCAGTGTCCACAACTAGAATATAGTCAAAGTTGTAGTCTTTTTTGATTTCCTCTGACAGCTCAACCAGTTGCATATAGGCCCCCTTGGTGCACCTCCCAGCACTTACAGCAAACTGCAATCCAAACATGGCATTCAGCATTGTTGACTTTCCGCTGCTTTGGACGCCCAAAACTGAAAGCACAAAGACTCTCTGGTCACCCAGTTTCTTGATGACTTCCTGTAAAAGACTAGAGATCCATATTAAAGGTACGTGACCTGCATCACCATCCATCAACTCCATTGGGTGTCCCTTTATCATCAGGTCTGCAGCTAGCTCAGGGTATTTAGACCATTCACTCTGATGGTCCAGTGATTGCTTCTTGAGAGATTTATGGGCTTCGTAGATCTGTCCCATTTCTCTGAACATGTGCTCCAGACCAAAGGTTGCTGATTGAAGCTTTTTTGATAACTGTTCAAGTTCTGTTTGCTTTTCTTTTAACTGAACAGATTTGTCATGTTTCTTCTTTAGCTCCAAGACCTCTGACCATGTTTTATCATAGCTTTGGAGAATTGAGGAAAGATCATCCTTTGAGAGGGCATCAATCAGGATCTGAGTCCATTTCAAGAAGTATTCTCTGTCATTTGGTTGCAAATCCTTGAGGTTCCTAATGAACAACGTCATCAGTTGACTATTGGACACGTCACACTGCTTCTGTCTTAGTTCCATCAGCTGTTTACTCTTCTGACACTTTTCTTTTTCAATGTGTCCCTTTAGATGATGTAATTCTTTGTTTATTTTGCACCATTCATACCAAAGTTGACCTTGGCAGGGAAGGAATTTTTCTTTTATTTTGGTAATATCCATCCTTTGAATCATTTTGACTAGTTCCACAGCTAACGATCTGCCTTTCAGGCAGACCTCTGCATCTTCATCCACTTTGACTCCAGAGACTTTGGCCATAGTTTCTAGCTGGAAAGAAGTGTGGGGTCCAGAAATAATGCTTCTTATAATCGTTTTCAGTTCTTCAGAAACATCTGACTGGCTTCTTTCCTTCAGGCCCAGTTTGTATTTTTGTGGTTTCATTTGAACTGCAGCACACTCACTGTCAGCACAGAGAATAATCAGAGGCTTTGAAGATTTGTAAAGCATTAAAATGACTGCACTGCTTTCGTGGCCTTTTTCCAAAGTTGGTACAAGAACAACAATGACTGAAGACATTTCAGTCAGTATTTCACACTGCTTTACGATTGCTAGAGAATCGCCATGAAGATTACAGAAGGCAATGCAGTCATTAAATAAATCATTGGGTTTTCCAGCAGGGCAGTACCATGCAATCTCTGCCACACCATCCATCAGATGACGAGATTTGGTGCTGCCTGGACAGTTTCTGTGGAAGAATGTGTGGTGGCGGTCATTGATCATAGCATTCATCAGCTGAGATTTGGACAAAGGCATGGAGCCCAGACGGAAAAATGAAACCATTGGAGTCTTGGCTTCGCAGATTGGCATGCTCTTCATTGTGACAGTGGTTGAATTTGCATTAATTTTGCTTATTTTCCATGTTTTTGTTATTTGTCTGAATGTCCACAAAGGACACAAAATATTTGTTGAGGCAGGATCAGGAACAAGCAGAGGTAAGGCATACTGGCACTGTGACAGCTTTGTGATAATTTTCTGTTTAAGTAAGCTGTCCGAGCAGTGGAGTACTGCCATTTGAACATCCATTGGGTGTACATGATTCTCTTTTGACTGATCTAAATCGGTTGAAGTACTAAAAAGAGCGTCTAAGTCATCGTCATCTGTATCAGCACTTTCAGATACTGGAAAAGCCTGTGAATTATTCACATCAGAGTTTTCTCGCTGTACAGGGATGTATCTTGCTCTGTAATCTAACATCATTAACCTCTGAACAAAAGCACATGCTAGATCTTCCTCAGATATCTCATTTGTCTGTTTCATAGGGGGACTTATTTTAACAAAGTTCTCTGATGACAGCATCTTTTGATGTGGGTCCTGGAGCTGAAGTCTTCTGAGAAGTTTCTCAGTTTCTTTTTGACGTTTCATTCTGTTTTCCTCAGGATTGCAAAACGACTACAAAAACAATAATAAGAAGAATTTAATGTTTGTAAAATGAATTAATAAATAAATACATAAACAAATAAAAGAAAGACAGGTGTCTTACCTTCTCCTGAGGATTATTGTTAACCACTGATGATGCCCCTAGAAATAAAAATAGAAATTATTTTTCAAATTAATGAGATGATCTACTGGTTTTCTTATTAAAGTAGATAATCAACTTGATGTATTTAAATGCATCAATATGTGTCGCTTCAGGCTGAGGGATGTCTGATATGGGAAGGTTTGTATTTGTAGAAAGACACTGTACTCAAAGATAGAGCCTTATGCTGGGGAATCAGTGTTGGTTTGCTAATAGGACAATAGGGCACTGGCACCATCAAACCTTCAGGAAAAAAGGGTAGAAATAATATGTTCATATTACCACTGTTCACTCATAAAGTGTGTCTGACTTTTGATTTTTCAAATCCATTTTTTATGTGTGTAAGTGTTAATCCCTGCAATTCAGGTGCAAGGAGCCCCAGTTAAATAGTGTTTCTGTATCTTCTTAAACTTTTGCTTCTATGTGACTGAATGGTGGTCTCTGATTTGTTATTTAAATTCTCATCAGGTGTGCAGCTCTCTGTGTTCTTGTCCAATCAGTGACTTTTGTGTCCTGATTTGTTTAATCTAATTAATTTATGATTTCTGTCAATCATTGTCACACACTAGGTGCACAGGCCTCAATCTCACCCATACATATACATATAAACATATGGAATTAAACTGAATTAGACAACAACAAGGACAAGAAAGGAGAAACAGGTGCCATAAAAATGAAATCTCAGAGGAAGTCCAGAAAGAGCGACAACATTAATATTAAGGACCACATGAATAGAGTGGGTCAAACAGATATATACTTTTACTATTTAAAAACTGTCAGGATTTGTTTACGGGTGAACCCAGAACCACAACACACGGGACTAAAATTAAGAGTTTTTATTGTGAGGTTGAATGGATGGTAGACGATGTAACCAGAGAGGCAGAACTGAACAGGAGCAGGGGTGTAGATGATGGCAGGAGCTAACGGCCTGGAGGGAGAGTTCTTGGCAGCAGAGTCCACAGAACGACAAAGAGCGAGCCAGAGCACAGCAGCAGGTTGTTCAGCACGACAGGGGAAACCAGAGCCCAGCAGTAGAATAAACAGTAGGCAGAGAGCAAACCTTGAGGAAGAAGAAGAGGTGGCAGGGTTCCAGTAATGCAGGAGACAAATGCAGACAGTACCTACTTTTTATAGGTGTTTATGTTTTCAAAGCCAACTTTTCGAAGACAAAATTCTTCCTTTTCCAAGAAAGTCAGTTCTTTCCAGATCTGGCCTTGCAAAGGAAATTGTTTTTCTTTTAATTGAAATGTGTCTTCAATCTCTGCAGTGATGGCATTTGCGTTTTTCCTACCAGCCTGGCACTCTGGGGAATCTTCATCAATAGAAATTCACAGTTCATGTGCAATGTCGGCCATCTGCTCTATTGACATCTTCATCACTGGGTTGGTAAGTACACTGCTCACAGTTGTCCTCAAACGTTTCACAAAGTGTGCAACATTGGTCTTTTTTGTTTTTATAATGATTTTGTCAAGTTCAGGGTGTTTGCTATTTTCTTTAGAACATCAGCACTCCATGTTGTGGTGAACAAAGGTGTCATGGTTCTGCTGTGAGTTACTCAGAAGTTTGTTGAGAATCTCTGATTTAGACAAGGAGCACTCACCCAGTCTCACAAATGAGATCATTGGAAGCTCAGAAAGAACGATTCTTTCTTCTTTGAAGCCCTTTGATGCTGAAAGATCTGGAGGTCTGTACTTCTTAACGATGTCTCTCATGGCCCACAGCATGAGGGTGCTCTGTTTAGTATCACAGTTAGGAAGCAGCAGAGGAACAGGGAACTGACACATGGACATTTTTAGTGCTAACTCTTGCTGAACAAACCCATCAGAGCACAGAAAGAGAGCAGTGATTACATCAAGAGGATTAAAGGTTTCAGCATCATTTGGACTGTCAAACAGATCCTCAAAATTGCGATCTCTCTTTTCTGATACATCATCACAGATTGAATCAGCAAGAGGATTCATAGTCCTAGCAGTCACATTAACCATCATCAATTTGTTAAGAAAATACAATGGTACATTTGATTTACAAGTTCCAGGATCATCAGTCATTGTCTTCTCATCATTCTGTAGATCATAAAGATACATATGTTTAATATACATTTCAAATAGTGTGTGTACATTCTCATTATAATGAGAATGTTTTACCTTCTACTTTTAACTTTGCAGATTTCATTATTACACAGTAGGAAAGCAGTATTGTTGTACAGTTGAATCAAATGTGTTATTCTTTAACAACTTCCGCCAAACCTCTACCACTTTTCTAGGCTACGTCATTTCCCCCAATAAGATGTCAAAGGACCCGCCAAAGTTTCTACCGTTCTGGAGTGGCCTGTTCCCTCGGATCTTAAGCAGCTGCAGAGGTTCCTGGGATTCGCTAACTTTTATAGATGATTAATCCGGAATTACAGTCAAATCGCTTCTCCATTACATATGCTAACCTCCACCAAGTTCAATTTTGTCTGGTCGGAGGCTGCCAACCAGTCCTTCAAGTGACTAAAGAACCTGTTCACCTCTGCTCCTGTCCTTAACTCCCCAGATCCTATGAAGCAGTTCATAGTAGAGGTCGATGCATCCAAAATCGGCATGGGTGCCATTCTCAGCAAGAAAAAAAGAGGACAACAAAGTGCATCTATGTGCCTTCTTTTCGAGATCCTTATCGACTTCTGAACAAAATTATGATGTGTGGGATTGTGAGCTGCTGGCACTTAAACTGGCACAGGAGGAGTGGCGTCCTTCCCCTCTCTCCTGTCTCTGTGTCAGATGTTTAGTTATTCCTCTGCCTCCTTTAATGATAATGGTACATGTAATAAATGTAGTGTTTTGTAGATTTGGAGGCGAAGGTGTCAGAATTGGAGACCCGGCTCCGTGCTGTTGAAAAACCAGCTGACAGCCACCCCTTAGCTAGCGCGGAGCCGCATAGAGTATATTCACGTAGCGGTCTTCCAGCAGCACCCGGGCAGCCGGGTCACTGGGCCGGCTGGATGACGGTTCGTAGGAAGCATAGCTCTAGATTCTAGCCCCAAGGTGACCACCAACCTGTCTGCGTTCCCAGCAAATTTTCCCCACTCAGCAACATACCCGCTGAGAAGCCGACCCTGGTGATTGGCAGCTCTATAGTCAGAAACGTGGCACTAGAGACACCAGGGACCATAGTTAAATGCCTGCCAGGGGCCAGAACGGGCGACATCAAATCCTACCTGAAACTCCACCTGCTGGCTAAGGATAAGCGTAAATACAGTTAGATTGTTATTCACGCTGTCGGTAATGACACCCGGTCACGCCGATCGGAGGTCACTAAAGTTGGTGTTGCTTCGGTGTGTGAGTTTGCTATAACAATGTTGGACTCTGTAATTTTCACCCTGTCCCCTGCCTGATCTGTCCAGTGATGACATGTTTAGCCGCATGTCATTATTCAACCGCTGGTTATCTAGTTGGTGTCCTGAAAACGACGTGGGCTACATAGATAACTGGCAAACTTTCTGGAGAAAACCTGGTCTGATCCGGAGAGACGGCATCCATCCTACTTTGGGTGGTGCAGCTCTTCTTTCTAGGAATCTGGCCGGATTTATTAGTTCTCCTAAATGCTAACAACCCAGGGTCCACACCAGGAAGCAGAGCCGTAGTTTAACACACCTCTCTGCAGCTTCTGTACTGTTACCCACCCATTATCCTATTGAGACGGTGTCTTTACCACGGCCAAAACTGAACAGATCAAAAAAAATATATATAAATATTTATATATATTAGGGCTGGGCAACGATTAAAATATTTAATCGCGATTAATCGCCCTGATTAATCGCGATTAATCGCATTGTATTTACAAACTCCAAGAATGAATTCAAAAGTAGTGTAAAGAGCACTTTTATTTTAATGTTCTGCTGCCATATGAACAAAAGTGTTGTAACATTTGTAGCACTTATCAGTAACACATATTTAGTGTAAAGCTCAACTTAAACATGTAAAACAAAAAATAGCAATAATAATAAATTAAAGCTTATTGCCACTGACAGGGAATTCTCTTTATGAGGAAAAAATCTACCAAAAACAGGCAATTTCTGAGGTAACAGCAGGGAGCAGCATTACCATTTTATGTTCAATACCAAAGTTTAACTTGGCAGTGGTTACAACTAACTTGTTTCTGTCATATTCGATGCTGGAAGAACTTTAAACTGAAATGCTTGCTAACTCGATATGCGTGCATGTTTATTTGACGTTAACACGCGTTTTTTTGTTGTTGCATTCTCACGTGCATATAGTGAATGGCAGGGAAAAACAGGCAAAAACACATGAATACTTTGAAGCGAGAAGCGACTTCACCGACGGCGTCTAAGCAGACCCCCCCCGCTCCGCTCTGCACAAAACTTGTTCCGGCCGCCAACTCAACTCACCGCCTCGCTTAAGCAAATTCCTGCGGGAAACACCGCCTTCCGGATGTCGGCAGCCGGCTTTGTTTTTTTCCGGCCAGCACCTTTCTTACTCTGAATCCGAGGTTTGGCTGACAGCGAGGTTATTAGCGCATTATCGCCACCTACTGTTCTGATTCAAACCCCTACACCGCAGCAACAGACCTTCACAAAATAAAAGCATGTGAGCAACATGCATTAACGCGCGTTAAAGAAAATATCGCCGTTAATAGTCTAATGAGTTAACGCGAAATTAACGCGTTAACTTGCCCAGCCCTAATATATATATATATATATTAACTAATGAGTTAACGCGAAATTAACGCGTTAACTTGCCCAGCCCTAATATATATATATATATATATATATATATATATATTAACTAATGAGTTAACGCGAAATTAACGCGTTAACTTGCCCAGCCCTAATATATATATATTAGGGCTGGGCAAGTTAACGCGTTAATTTCGCGTTAACTCATTTAACTCATTAGACTTTCAAGGTTTACAAACCTTGAAAGTCTTTCAAGGTTTTACAAAACCTTTCAAGGTTTACAAATCTAAAAAATGTCTTTCAAACTTGTCATGGTTGGCTTTATGTATTTTGCCAACATGCAGAAGCACACTCGGGAGAAACAGGTGAAGTTTAAAGGTTTTATTTAAGAACCAGGTAACGGGAGGATTCTGCCTCAGCGGAGGCAGCGTCAGGTAACGGTCAGGGAGCAGGAAACCGGGTCGATCACTGGGGAAGAACGAGACAGAGGTTGACTGGGGTAATGTGGAGGGGAACTGGTCTGACTGAGCTGGATCTGCTGCTGGACGCAAGCTTACCACTCGATGGACGGAAGGCCGACCGGGGAGGAAGCGGTGAGGACTCAGCGCTAGCCGTAGGATGGTGGCCACAGGTGTCCGGGAGACCGGTGGGTCGAAGGTGGGGTCGGGTCCGAGCAGCACCGGGGAATCCAGATGTCCAGAACGGCGAGAGGAACCAGGTGACTTTCCGGAGATGGCCGGGTTCCAGGGGAGGGGAACCGACTCAGGAGGAACCAGGTGGTTTGCAGGAGAGACCAACACCAGACGGAAGATGACGATGCTTGGAGCTCCTGCCACGAGAGACTTCACAGGGTCACGAGAGGAAGAGAACTGACACGAGGAGGTACCTGGGAGACACAGAGGTGAGTAATTAGTTCCTCTGAGAAACACAGAGAACGAGAGGCCAAGGCTTGTCTGCATACCACGACGGTAACACTCTGGCATCCTCTCGCTGTCTGCGTGGTGTTTAAGTAGTGCTTCCCGATGCCACTCAACCGCCCGCAGGTGTGTGGGCTCCGCCCACCAGTCAACCCCGAACACCTGTGGAAAGAGTCTGAGGCAGCAGAGCCGGCAGCAAGCTGCACGGCCCTGCTGGCTGAGTCCTGACAAAACTGCATTTGCTTTGCTTTACTTTTTACTTACACTTTTTATTACATTACTTGAGTACATCTATTTTTACATTAATTTTCATACTTAAGTACAAGACACTTCAGATACTTTAAGACTTTTACTCAAGTAACATTTCAGTCAGTGACTTGGACTTTTACCAAAGTCATATTTTGGAGAGGTACTTATACTTTTACCTACAGTACTTTATACAACACTGCTTAATATTTCCCTGTGCAAACTCCCAGCCACTAACATGCCTCTCTTCCCTGCAGTGCTGCCAATCCCACTTCCAGAAGTTTGTAAGTTAGTCTACACTTTCTCTTTTAATAAAATAAAGGAAACATACTCTGTTTGTTGCATGAATTACCGGGTCCGGCTCCTGAGATTCATTACATGTTTCCTATGTAATGTTCGGTTTTTGTGTTCACGCATGTGGCCGGACCGGGTATGTAAACAAGAGACTGGAGAACAGCATAGAGATATGTGGTGTGTTGTCATACCATAGTCCATCTGAAGTACTACCTATAGTCTTTTACTTACCTATTTTTAAGTTCTTTACCTAAATTAATGAAATTTCACTTATTACCCCTTTTAGTGTTTAAAAAATGTGTGATATAAGACTAATGCGTACATATTTTGAGTCTAGAATAGCAGAAAATATTCATAAAAGTTCAGAGCTACACTCAGTTGAAATGCATTGTTACAGTCTTTTCCAATTTCCAAGTGCTTCTATTACTTAAAGTCTAACTGTTTGACTGAAAAAAATCCTGAAAACCATTGAATAACTTCCAGAACAAGGTAACCTTTGAATATTCATGTATCAAAAGTGTTAAATTAGTGTTAAATTCACCTTGTTCAAACTCCGTTTCTCCGTATATATATTCGGTATTGGAATCGCCGATGCTTGAGGTGGAGTTTGTAGATGTATCAGACATTTTATTTTATAAATTTTTTGTACGTAGAGTAAGAGTTATTAATTAAAGGCATACTATGCAACATTTTTCAGTTAATTAATGTGTTCCATACCGTTTTGGATGATTAAATGAGTCATTTCAGGTCGAACTAAGGTTTTCTCGGCTGCCCTGGTGGTCTGTGGGGCAAATACCGCACTTGCAATTGCAGGAGCACTCGGCCCGCACTCACAGGCTCAGTAGTCTCGTGTGCATCGCGAGAGTCGGTCTTGCTTTACGGCGAGAACTGCTATACGCCCCCAGTGAAAGGCATGATCGTTGCTAGATTTATGCAGTTATTATGGCGGAACCAGCGAGAAAACAGGGAAAGCCCATGTTGGAGCAGGCAAGAAAGAGGAAAATGGCTCGGGACAGAGAGAAGAGTCCTACACGGGTCAACATCGGGCAAGCTTTTTCAGAATGGCGAGAACTAAAAGAAAAAGAAGACTGCAAGGCTGACGCGGACCTCGCGTTTCTGCTGATGCGATTGTAAGTAACATTGTAGGGTTTCCCTCACGCTACCGCCTGGCCAACATTCCAAAAAAAAAAAAAAAACTAACTCCATATGCGCGCAAAGCTTGTCTCCCCCGCTCTGCCGGTAGCTCTGTGCTAGCTCTGTGCTACCGGCAGAGCGGTAGCTGTATAATAAAGCTACCGATTTATTTAAATTTAATAAATCAGTAGCGAAAGTTGTAGTGTTAGCAGCTGGATGCACAGTACTAGTTCTGTTTGTGACGTCACATTCCGAAACAGCCCGATTGAAGAATGTTCGGGCTCTTTCGCTTATACAGCAAGTTTTATCAAAATTACTTCCAAACGGCGCACATAATTCACATATAATATATATTTCTTTACTCTGGTGACTATTTGAATGCATCTGCGTAAATACATTCAGTCCAAGAGTTAGACTTTAAACCGGTTATGAAGTGTCCGTCAGTTTGACTTAACCTTACGTATATATATAGCAAAATATGAACAAATAAATATACCACCGATTTTTTTTTTTTTTTTTTAAATTCACATTTAAGAGAAAATCGTAAAAGATTCTGATCACTTTTCAAGCGCCCTCCAACCCGGAAGTCGTGACGTCAGAACGGGAGCGTTCATCTCAACATGGCGGATTACTGCACTACATGCCAAAACGAGAAGTCAGAAAGCGAACTTTCGACTTCAACCGAGCGATTCCTACCAGGAGACCATTCTGATGTATCGGAGGAAGAATATTTGTGTCTGAAACCTCACATGTTCGACCCAGACGTTTCAGATGAAGAGAAGGCAGCGGACGAACAACAGCGAGTCGGACAAGGAGTGGAGATTGGACATCGGGAGATTAGATGAATGGTAGGACACGTTTTTTCTTTTAACTACACAGTTCAAATATTTTTCGTATGTTGACATAATTTTCTTTTAGGTACATTCGATGTTTAATGGCTAAAATGCCGGTGTTGTGCGAAATTCAGTTCCCCTGTGAAAATCTACCCCCACCCCCCCTTGTCGGGAGCGCGCATTGCAGCCGTTTTCACGGCGCTTATAATTGATTTTTCGGTAAAACAACGCATATAATCATATCAAGGTTGTAACATTAGTTTAATCGGCAGCTGTTTACAATATTATAAAATAAAAATAAATAAACGAGGTCGTCTTGCGCTGTTTTGTGTTATTTTAAACGCCAAGATAATCTGTCTTTTTGTCACTTTTATTGAGCCGACGTGACTTTCTCCACTGTGAGATCAATAAAGTCTATCTTATCTTAAATGAAAAGATGAGGACAAAATGTATCACTAAAATGAATGAGCATTTATTCACAACTAAAAATGAATTTATGCCATGACCTAGTTAGGCCCAATGATGAGGTGCTACTTAACATAAAGAATCACTTGACAACAATTTATAAACAATATCGGTACATGTAATAATATTTAGCCTACCTACATACTAGTATAACAACAGTCAAAAATAATAATATATCAAAAATATACACTGAGAAATATTGAGGCCTAAAGATTTCCTGAAATGTAAATCCATTTCCAACTTACCATAAATGCATTAATAGTGAATTTAGCAAATCAGGTGTCATGGTGTGTAATTCATATACAAATATACAATTAATCAATCTTATTTTTTAGGTGTTCCTGTTCTCACTGCCAATGATGGATTTTGTGAGAGAGTGCATCTGTTGTCAGGAAATCAGCTTGGTTGTTGCTAAGATTGAAGAAGCCAGAGAGGATATGGATGGAGAAATCCCTGATACAGACCATCCTGCCATGGAAGCGGTGTGTCTAAATGCTTGGACATTGCAGGTTGCTTGGTCCCAATACAAGCAACAGTATAAGCATATAGCCTATAGACAATTTGTGAGACGGTGTTGGGACTATTTAGGCAAAGATACCAGGGCTGTGATACCCTCGTGTGCTGTCAGCTGTATAAGGGCCCACTTCCCACTCCCAGGACATGAAGATGACTTTACCTTTAGAGGTCACCTGTTGGCAGCTAAAAAAATACCCAAGCTGAAAGAATAAAACCTAAAATATGCATGTAAACAAAATTGCTGTGGTTATTATGTAATATAAGCAAGTACTAATAAAATTATTTCATGGTCTTTTTGAAAATCGACTGAATGAGAGATTGATGGTATCATCTTTTGTTGGTTTCGCAAATGAACTTGTCAGTGATGGGGGCTCTGATGCTGCATCAACCTGCTTAGTTTTTTTATTTTCTCCAGCTCTGCTAGCAGCATCTAAAAAAGCAGCAGTGTGTAAAATTTCTCATAACAATTTTTTTCGATTGCTGGGGTGGAATAGATATTAGGATCCAATAGATGGCAGTAGTACAACAATAATGGATGCAAGCTGCCGTTAAAATCTAAAGAGGAAGAACAGCCGGCGTGAAGAAGCATAGACATCATATACGTAGACGCGTCATAGGGCGCAGGTTCGCACGTCAACGTCACCGCCATATTGTATGTGGCAGAAAAAAGTCGAGTTCTGTTATTGTGAACGTGAATCAGAGAAGATGCCTCATTCCTGTGCTGCAATAAATACACACACACACGCACATATATACATATATATACATATATATATATATATATATATATATATATATATATATATATATATATATATATATATATATATATGTATATATATATATATATGTGTGTGTGTTTGTGTGTGTTTATGTGTTATGAATATAAGGATAAATTTGTTAAATCTAAACATTGTGGTCTTCATTATTTCATAAACCCGTGTCACATGTGAACCTTTAGGAACAGACTTTTTGGGTGAGTATTAAAGAGGTAAAATTAATAATATGAGGGAAAAAAAGTCCTAAAGTAAAAATAAACTAACAAACACAAAAGTGATAATGTTATGATAAAAACATCATATTATGAGAATTAAGGGGGAACATTTCCAGAATAATCACAGTTTGCAGAATTATTTCACTCCTGGAGTAATAGGGCCAGGTTAGATTATTTTAAATATTTTTATTCTTTAGGAGAATAAATTCAGGAGGATGAAGCTAAAGGAAGGGATACGAAAATAAACTTGTAATATTACAAAAAAGAAATACTACGAATACAAAGTATATTCAGAGATTAAAGTCCCTCTGATACTGTTTAAGTGACTGAGTAACTGCAGATTTGCCACATTTAAGATGGCGGACGCTCTGACGCATCGCAGCATAGGCAGAACCCGCCCAATGACGCGTCTACTCTTATATTATGTCTATGTGAAGAAGAGCCACAGACCCCGGCCTCCTCCGGAGCACCGAGGCAGTCGTCTTTAAAAGGACGAGCCACAAACGGGCTCTAAGTGTGTCTTTTGGCCACTCATGCAATCTTCCATCTTCATGGGAACAGTACATAGCGACACAACGACGAGGCATCTTGTAAAAAAAAAAAGCCGTGAAAGCAAAACAACGTTATCCAATTTAGTACTCAGACAGTATAGCGGAGGCCGGCTTCCAGGTTTGCGACTCATGGTGTGACGTCACTGGGAAAGTCCGCCTAGCGAGATCGTTTTGATTCCATGGATTTTAAGAACGAAAAAAACGAGAGATGCCGGAGACCGAAAAAAAATTATCAGAAGTAATGAATAACTATGTGGCCATCATCTGTGAGAAAAATCTCGCTGATCTGCCACTTCAACTATTAACGCTTCATAACCGGTTTAAGTATTTTGAAATCACATACTCTAGCTTAAAGGGGACATATGCAAAATCTAAGTTTTTAGCCGTCAAATACATTTTGTTGTGTACTTGGAGTCTCTAGGAATGCAGAAAATTTGAATGTAGTCTGTTCAGATGTTGCATAGATATATTCTTTTTGGGTCATATTTTCAAGCTGTTCAGTTTTCTGTTTTCTATTACATTTCTAAACAATTATGTCACAATATTTGCTGTCAGGCTGTTTCACACATCTTCAAACAAAATATACCGCAAGCACACATTAGCCACACAATGGACGTGTACAGCACTGCATGTTTGAAGGGATAGCTGTTTTAGTACAAGAGAAATTACTTTTAAATGTTAACTTTTACACAGCAGCACTTCTGGGAGCGTGGAAAGAGAATCGGACAGCAAATGTGAAGAGACAACCAGCATAGTAACAGGAGGATTCAGTGACAAGGAAGAAAAACCAGCAGGGGTGTGTTTTTTTATCTGTGTCTTTCTCAGCTGAAATTCATCATAAAGAATGAATTACAGCTGAGAAAGACACAGATAAAAAAAACACCCCATGAATCGTGACAATGAGGTTTTGAATAAATGCAGATGTTATCTGGAGTAATTTTTTATTATTATTGCTTTTAGATTAATGAGTGTGATTTTTCAAAATTATCTGCTGCTTTTAAAATAATTTTTTAAACAAAGTTGAGTGGGCAGAAAGATAGAAGATCCATTTTTAAAAGCCTTTCTGCATGGAGTTTGCAAGTTATCCCTGTGCATGCGTGGGTTCTTTCCGGGTACTCCGGCATCCTTACACAGTGTTAGGTTGACTGTTAGGTTAATTGGTATCTCTAAATTGTCCTTAGGTGTGAGTGTGTTTGTGAATGGTTGTTTGTCCTGTCTGTCTCTGTGTTGCCCTGCGACAGACTGGCGACCTGTCCAGGGTGTACCCCGCCTCTCGCCCAGTGAACGCTGGAGATGGGTACCAGCACCACTCGTGACCCCATGAGGGACAAACGTTTCAGAAAATTGATGGATGGATAATCTTTGTTTTTCATTCAGCTCAGCTGCTAAAGTGGTGTAATGCTTACTTTGTTTTTTTGTTTCTCCTTCAAAGCTGTTCTTGTTTGGAAGATTGCTGATTTCCGCTGAGTTGTTTGTTTCTGTTGTCTCTTGTAAAGTTTCATCTTTCGTGCAGCTGATCATGATGTAGCTCTCTACTACTCCAACAGGAGTCTCCTGAGGCTGAAACACTAACTGATGGCTGACGTTATACACTGTTGTCTTCACGTGGCGACAAAGAGCTGTGAAGGTAATACCCACATTAACAACAATCATAATGTTACTTGAAGACACTTACAAACCGTACCTCTTTGGCTGTCTTTGTTGAATTGAATACACTGACCTTTACCGTCTGTTCCAGTTTCATAATGTTCAGCCTTACAGTCATCACATGTTGTCCATGCAGGGTCCTCTTCCTCTTCACAGTGAAGATCCACAAATGCATCTTCGATACTGATTTCCTTTAAATAAATATAAAAAAGTAAGTATGTTTTTCCAGTTTAATAATGGGCATTATTGTTTATGATCCCTTTCTTCTACAAAGTGGCTTAGTACCTCCATTGTGGAAGCAGACTCTTTAACACCACATTCTGCTTTGATTCTAGCAGCTTCTTTCTGAAAGACAAATAAAACAAATGGTTCAACAATTATTTGCACCTCCAACTTCCTCCACATTGATGAATATGTACAACCCCACAAGATACTGTTAAGTGAAAATTTGAATTCAACCATAAGAGAAGTATTTTAATGTAAACACAGACAGTTTAAAGTTAAATTAATTTACTGTTCATAGCCTGTGATTTCAGGGGAACTCTTGTTAGAGGAAAGGAGGTTTATGACTGAGATAATAAAATAGGAGGAACAGAACTTTCAGAGTGTGTTTGACATATTGGTAGTTGATAAATTCTCATAGAGGCAGGCATCTCCTGTTTGGCGCATAAGCGCAAACAACAGTCAGAACCCGTCCTCCAACACAAATGCGGAGGGAGGCCACCCTCTCGTTCACCGGGGAAAACCCCAACGTGCAGGCACCGAGATGTTAGTTGCCGTTAAACAAATAACTGTCGGTCTGTTAGGTACTGTCCGCTGAACATCAGCCCAATTGGTGACAGATCTGGCCTTTGTAGGACTGCCAGAAGTAGTTAGTAAGTTATCACCCATTACCCCTCCTGGGGCATAGGCCACTGACAAGGGATCTCCAGGCATCTCTCTCTTGCCGGTAGTGTGTGACAGATTAAACCGAGATGTGATCACCCAGACTCAAACGCTTTTTTAGCAAAACTGTAAACTGGATGGATTGCTCAGCAATCCTCAAGGATGTTTTAGCTCATTTTACAGTGGAAAGACCAACAAATGTGGCTGAAGACAGACCAGCTCAGACTTGAAGGCTGACAAAAATTGCACAGTTGGCCTGAGAAAAAACAATCTTCTTGTTATTGTCATTCGGCTCCCAACACTGGTGTTTTGGAGGCTGGTTTATTTCAAACTCCAGCCCCAAGACCCCAATTTGTGCCACCAGTCTCCAGACCAGTTCCTGCACTGAGGACTTCTAGGACATCTCAGACGTTCAGTGTCCGACCTTAAGAGGTTGGACACTGAATGTCTGCCTGCTGAGTTTGACATTACTAAACAATGCATTAGTGCGGGGGAAAGCCATGTAGATTTAACCGATGCAGTAAAATGCTAATCAACCAATGGGCAGAAGTTGAGCCCTTAAGACACAGCCCCTCCTCATTTGCATAATGAGACAGAAATCCATACAGAAATGTAAAAACAACAGGCATAAATAAATAACATCAAATAAATAAATAGGGTAAAAAAATACAAAGGAAGAATAAAACGGACAAACATATTATAACATGCACATAAATAAATACTTAAAAAAATGAGTAATTAACAAATAAAGTTGAAGATTATAACGCACAATAAATAAATAAGGTAATTATTACAAAGGCAAATAAATAAAGAAGCTAATTAAAAGAGATATATACATTTTTGTCTCACTGTATAATTTCATTTCTACCTACATTTATTTGTTTATTGTATTTTTGGTGGCAATTAATCGTATGCTTATTTATTTATTGAGCATTTATTTATTTAAGTATTTATTTTTAAATATGGTAGAGCTGGTCCTCCATACAGTTTTAGCCAATATAAAAGGATATATACCTCTACTTTGTATGATATGTTTTTTTTGGCTCTTGAGGGCCAGATAAGTTGCCTTGACAGGCCACATTTGGCCTGTGGGCCTTGAGTTTGACACATGTGATCTACTTGATGTGATACACCATTTATTCTGACATACACGTGTAAACACAAAAGCATCAAAAGAGATTTTAAAACATGCCAGGAACATATTTTACTATGCAGCTGATATTTTTCAGGAATGTTTTTTCTGTATTTCAGGAATGACAAACAGCACAAAGTCTCTATTTTACATGTAAACACTGACCTTGCTGTTGTCCAGAATTACCACTTAAAATAGAAACAGAAATTGTGAAACAGAAAATGCGCTAACAGTACCAACTATCAGACCCTAAATAGGAAGGATCACTTAGCTTGAAATGTAACCTATGGGAGTAAAACTTGGCTCAGGCTAATGCATGAGCTTTTGTAACTGATGTAAACGGAAAGAAAACTCTTAGTACTCTTAGTTAAAAAAAAAGGAAATTTGATTGAGGGATTGATTTTCCTCTCAATCAGCACTTTTACTGTTCCCTGCAAGGAGATATCAGAATATAGTGTCTCAGCAAAGCTTTCTATACCAGTGTAATCCATGCAACATGTCCACCCATAGTTTTCTCACAGGAATGTCTTCGGAGACTTCCAGTTAGCCCTCATGAGCACTCTTGTAGCTCTAAGGAAACAATGTTGACTCCAAAACTAGAGCTTCAACCGAGGGGAGAATTTCATCTTTATCTCTATCGTTCACTTCCTGCCGTCCTCTGAAATCACTCCCAAGGTCTCAGCAAATTCAAAAACAACTAAACATAAACTACAGTATGCAGCCTCAGCAGGAGAGTGAATCCAGCTCATACAAAGTGATAAACACAAGCTTCTTACAACATTTTCTTTAACACTAGTTTTCCAGCCATGATGTAAAGAATTATGTTTTCCTGTCAGTGAGCACTGATAATAGCAGTGAATAGTAGATATTATAACAGTAGCTGAAGGCTGTTAACACGTCCCTTTTGTATTGTTCTTTAAACTCAAAGCAGTACAAATATCTTACCGTTGCAGCAGCTCTGGCCAAGGATAGACGGTCTCTCACAAATGATGTTTTCCTCTCTCTGTGCTGCCCCGTCGCAATGCGGTTTCCTTTATAGCTTGCTGGGAGTCACTTTCACTTTCAGATACAGTTGTTTTTCTGCTGAAAGCCACTTTCAGTTTGACCCCCACTGCTGTTTAATGAAAATCCCAGGGCTTACTGGAAAGCTACTCAGAGAACCTGATAATGCTGCTTATCAAGACTTGCAATCTACTGGGTTTCCTTAGATAGGACTCTTTATGGCCAATCTGTATGATTTGATTGAATTTCAGATGACATATGTTGTGAAATGTTGCTATATAAATAAAATTGGATTGAACTGAATATTCAGACCAAAATACAGCGTTGAGCTTAACAGGTTTTTTAAAAGAAAAATAAACAAAAACTTGATGCCAGAAGGCAACAGCCCAGAACGGAGCAGATGACAGGCTGTGCTGAGTGCAAGCTGCCCACAGCAGGGGGTGAGACTGGGAAGAGTCATTCACAGAGAAAGCGTGTTTGTCCACACGGGAAAAATGTCTTATGTGCAACGGAAAATTTGGACCACGCGGACACTGATAAAATTATGTAATTTCAGGAATTAGCAGACCTCGCTGACCTTAAGGTTAGAGTTAGCCTTAAGTCTGCCTTAAGGTTACCCCATTAACCACGCAGCATTTTATGGCCGTTTCGTAAAATTTGGAGCAACAACGCTCCAGCAACAAACACCAGGTTAAGCGCTTAAAATAACCCCCACCAAATTAGTTAAAAAAACATACGATGTAATAAACAGCTCCCAAAAACACACAACTGGCTTGAATTTGGCCTCAATGATGCACACTGAAACCTTCCCAACCATAAAGGCGTCTTCCCCACACATCAGAGGTGCACTCCAATCAACAACTGGCGCACACAGAGGGACCGTGGAACACCGTCTCACCAGTATTGCAAAATGGTACAAAATAACTTGGTTTATTATGATTTTGTTAAACAGTTCAGTTTGGATTTTATTTTCTGCACTGCATAGATTTGCTGTGCGCGCTATATCCAGATGCAGCTTGGAGGGAACAGTGACTGCATCCTACTGCGGACTTGGGCAAGGTATCCCATAATCCATTGTGCCCCGGCAATGGTAAATGGCGAAGGCGAGTGACTAATTCAATGTTTCTTTACTTCTATTAATTTGTCACCAAGTGTAGTTTTCAAGCGAGAAACTAGACATCAAAACTTCCTCTATGCAGTCAGTTTATCAAGAGTAATCCTATTTTTTCAAATATGTTCCGAGGGTTTAGAGCAGCATAGCTCCACTGGCAGCCAGCGGTGGCCACTGTAATGCAGCACCTATAAAGAATCCAACAATTCAGTCAACACTGAGTTGCGATTAAAACGTTTATTTGTAAAATGATTCTTAAAGAAGGACACTGTTTCATTAAAGAATCAGTCTGTTTACTGGTCAAAAAGCAAAAACAATGTTTCAAGACACACTCAAGCACAGGTTGCCAGAGACGTGTGTGCTGAATAAGGAAACGCCATGTCTCTTATAGGAAATACGTGCAGCAGGCAGGCAGGCAGGCAGGCAGGCAGGCAGGCAGGAGGCAGGCAGGCAGGCAGGCAGGCAGGCAGGCAGGCAGGCAGGCAGGCAGGCAGGCAGGCAGGCAGGCAGCAGGCAGGCAGGCAGGCAGGCAGGCAGGCAGGCAGGCAGGCAGGCAGGCAGGCAGGCAGGCAGGCAGGCAGGCAGCAGGGCAGGCAGGCAGGCAGGGCAGGCAGGCATGGCAGGCAGGCAGGCAGGGCAGGCAGGCAGGCAGGCAGGCAGGCAGGCAGGCAGGCATGCAGGCAGGCAGGCAGGCAGGCAGGCAGGCAGGCAGGCAGGCAGGGCAGGCAGGCAGGCAGGGCAGGCAGCAGGCAGGCCGGCAGGCAGGCAGGCAGGCAGGCAGGCAGGCAGGCAGGCAGGCAGGCAGGCAGGGCAGGCAGGCAGGCAGGCAGGCCGCAGGCCGGCAGGGCAGGCAGGCGGCAGGCAGGCAAGGCAGGGCAGGCAGGCCGCAGGCAGGCAGGCAGGCAGCAGGCCGGCAGGCAGGGCAGGCAGGGCAGGACGGCAGGGCAGGCAGGCAGGGCAGGCAGGCAGGGCAGGCAGGCAGGAGAAGGCAGGGCAGGCACGGCAGGCAGGCAGGCAGGCAGGCAGGCAGGCAGGCAGGCA
The DNA here is from genome assembly GCF_011125445.2 of Fundulus heteroclitus. NCBI lineage: Eukaryota > Metazoa > Chordata > Actinopteri > Cyprinodontiformes > Fundulidae > Fundulus > Fundulus heteroclitus. Next base: position 5,578 of record NW_023396560.1, on the reverse strand, counting down.
GGCAGGCAGGCAGGCAGGCAGGCAGGCAGGCAGGCAGGGCAGGCAGGGGCAGTGCAGGCAGGCAGGCAGGCAGGCAGGCAGGCCGGCAGGCGAGCAGGCAGGGCAGGCAGGCAGGCCAGGCAGGCAGGCAGGCAGGCAGGCAGGCAGGCAGGCAGGACAGGCAGGGCAGGCAGGCAGGCAGGCAGGCAGGCAGGCAGGGCAGGCAGGCAGGCAGGCAGGCAGGCAGCAGGCAGGCAGGCAGGCAGGCAGCAGGCAGGCGCAGGCATGGGCAGGCAGGCAGGCAGGCAGGCAGGCAGGCAGGCAGGCAGGCAGCAGGGCAGGCAGGCAGGCAGGCAGGCAGGCAGGCAGGCGGCAGGCAGGCAGGCAGGCAGTGCAGGCAGGGCAGGCAGCAGGCAGGCAGGCAGGCAGGCAGGCAGGCAGGCAGGCAGCGCAGGCAGGCAGGCAGGCAGGCAGGCAGGCAGGCAGGCAGCGGCAGGCAGGCAGGCAGGCCAGGCAGGCAGGCAGGCAGGCAGCAGGCAGGCAGGCAGGCAGGCAGGCAGGCAGGCAGGCAGGCAGGCAGGCAGGCAGGCAGGCAGGCAGGCAGGCAGGCAGGCAGGCAGGCAGGCAGGCAGGCAGGCAGGCAGGCAGGCAGGCAGGCAGGCAGGCAGGCAGGCAGGCAGGCAGGCAGGCAGGCAGGCAGGCAGGCAGGCAGGCAGGCAGGGGCAGGCAGGAGGCAGGCAGGCAGGCAGGCAGGCAGGCAGGCAGGCAGGCAGGCAGGAGGCAGGCAGGCAGGCAGGCAGGCAGGCAGGCAGGCAGGCAGGCAGGCAGGCAGGCAGGCAGGCAGGCAGGCAGGCAGGCAGGCAGGCAGGCAGCAGGCAGGGGGCAGGCAGGCAGGCAGGCAGGCAGGCAGGCAGGCAGGCAGGCAGGCAGGCAGGCAGGCAGGCAGGCAGGCAGGCAGGGCAGGCAGGCAGGCAGGAGGCAGGCAGGCAGGCAGGCAGGCGGCAGGCAGGCAGGCAGGCAGGCAGGCAGGCAGGCAGGCAGGCAGGCAGGCAGCAGGGCAGGCAGGCAGGCAGGCAGGCAGGCAGGCAGGCAGGCAGGCAGGCAGGCAGGCAGGCAGGCAGCAGGCAGGCAGCAGGCAGGCAGGCGGCAGGCAGGCAGGCAGGCAGGCAGGCAGGCAGGCAGGCAGGCAGGCAGGCAGCAGGCAGGCAGCAGGCAGGCAGGCAGGCAGGCAGGCAGGCAGGCAGGCAGGCAGGCAGGCAGGCAGGCAGGCAGGCAGGCAGGCAGGCGGCAGGCAGGCAGGCAGGCAGGCAGGCAGGCAGGCAGGCAGGCAGGCAGGCAGGCAGGCAGGCAGGCAGGCAGGCAGGCAGGCAGGCAGGCAGGCAGGCAGGCAGGCAGGCAGGCAGGCAGGCAGGCAGGCAGGCAGGCAGGCAGGCAGGCAGGCAGGCAGGCAGGCAGGCAGGCAGGCAGGCAGGCAGGCAGGCAGGCAGGCAGGCAAAAAATATAATAAATTGTGTCCATTTCACCTCATAAACTTAAAAATATTTTTACAAATTCAGCTACTTTCTGTTAACGAGTGCTTTAAGTAAATGGGATGGTCGTCTCATTCACATAAAATAGACATGGAAGTAGATAGAGAAAAAGAGGCTGTAGTAAAACAATCAAAACAGCTGTAATGAAGGGGGATGCAGAGTAAATAATGTGGTATTTTGGTTGTCTTCTACAAGATGCCAAACAAAGCAAACTAGCTTCCTGTTCCACTTCCTGACCTCGGCCAAGTTTCCTGCTCCTTTTTTTTTTTCTTCCAGGCCAAGTGTCACGTAAAAATTTCAGTTTAAAATATTATGCCACCAGTATTTAAGTGTGTTACCAGGAATTCATGGAAAGGAAATATTCAAACTTTGATTTTATAATAAATTGCTAAAGCCTGTAAACTGTTTAAACGTCATACTCGTTACCACCTCAGCAGAGCCACAGGTCGAATGTATCTGTGTCTCGCTGCGTTAATGCTGTAGCTAATTCATGCAAAAGGAGCCCCAACAAAGTACTGAGTGCAAAGAATGTATACTTTTCAGTACGTAAACATTTATGTATTAAAATCATCATTTTACTCATTAGCTATATACTCATAATCCTCTAAACCTTCCTTTTTGTGCAGTGGAAGTAACTAACAGTAAGAGTAAAACATTACTGGTTGGTATAAAAGGGTTCCACTGGTAGTTATAAATTAACAACTGTGTTATTTATAAGTGTTGCCATTTTATGCTTTCTCTTAATGGGAGAGAGAAAGCATATATATATATATACTATATATATATAGGATATATATATATATAATATATATATATTATTGGCGACAGTCCAACAACTCTGCGGTCCGAGCGGCTGAATAGGGAATTCTTGTTGACGCGCTCGCTATTCCAAAACTTCAGTCCACAAGCTGCGGTTTAAGTTTTATTGTGGTTGATCTTCAAAACACCAGTTGCAATGAAGCAAAAAAATGAATCCGCAGGTTCAAGCCGTGATCAAAGGCAAAAAGTACAAAAGGCATCCAATGCTGTAAAGCGGTCAGCAAAAAGTAGACATCCCCCATCACCCACTCACTGACAACTACTCAGTGTGAGCAAAACATGTGATCTTACAATCACTGCTGACACCACGTGATCAATTACCATACCCATCCACCACATTCCGGCCCCTATATATTACATCATTACACAGTAATAATTACAACATCCAACACCATATACATTATATCAGAACACTGAATGAGACATTACACATTGAAATAGTCCATAAACTCATTTCCTTTTTTTCTTCTTTTGTCCATATGTAGTCAGTCAGTCATAGGCCAGAGGTTACCAGCACTTAGCCTAATATAGTCAGTCTGCGATGTACATCTAGTAGTATTAAAGTCAAGTCAAAGAGTCATGTCAAACCACGTCGAAAAAGTGTTGTTTTATTGTTGGATCTCTCCTGAAGAAGGCATATTCTTTGTTGATGGGTCTGCATAAATGGCTGGTTGGAGTCTTAACCCAGACCCCTGGCGTACAAGCACCCTTTTGTCTGGTACAGTTTCTGTGATTTTGCCGATGATCCAGGAACCACGAGGTGCAGAGTCATCCACTATAAGGACCACGTCCCAGGAACAAAGTTGCGTTTAATTTTCATCCATTTTTGGCGCTCTGTTGAAGCAGTGGCAAATATTCTTTAATCCATCGTTCCAAAACAGATCAGATATGTATTGGGACCTGTCTCCATCGTTTGCCGTGCGTAAAGGTCCACTTTTCGGAACAAACCTGTGTGGTAAGCACGGGGTTAGACTTGAGCAGAAGGAGGTTGGTTTGGTGTTAGAGCTTCCAGATCATTTGGATGGTAGATTCCAATGTAATAGGTCTACCGTTGAGGATTGACTCCACTTCACAGAGAGCAGTTGAAGTCCTTCTTCGTCCAAATGCTGTGTCTGCAGGGTAGAATTAAGGACCTTTCTGATGGAAGAATCAATCTCTCCCATGCTCCGCCATGGTGCGAGCCAGCTGGAGGATTGAAGATCCATTTCACTCCCTTCAACAACAGCGTATCAGTGATCTTTTCCTGATTCCACTCTTCTATGGCTTGTCTCAGCTCACGCTCCGCACCCACAAAGTTGGTTCCATTATCAGACCGCAGCTCTTGAACTTGGCCTCGCCTTGCAATAAAACGGCGTAAGGCATTAATTTAGGAGTCTGTGTCAAGAGATGAGGCGACCTCAATATGTACAGCTCTAATTGGCTAAACACGTGAAGAGAAACTCCATACTTCTTCACAAGACTTCTCCACGTTGACTTCAAATGGAAAACCATAATCAACTCCAACAAAACTAAAAGGGGGTTTCTCAGGAGTCACTCTGCTTTCAGGCAAGTCAGCCATTTTGCTGCTGGCTGTAGCTCCATGAAGCCGTCTGCAGGTCACACAACTCGACAGGATGTTTCTAATCAAGGTTCCAGCCACCAGGAATCCAATATTTCTGATGCAGCTTTTGAGAGCATGTGTAGTTCCTACCACCATGACCCACACTTTATGGATATGCTGAAGAATGAGATCAGCAACTGTGAAAGTCCTTAGGAATTATGATAGGATGTTGGAATCTTCAGACATGACAGCCTTGCTGAGACGACGTCCTCCAACACGCAGCACATTATCCTCTAGAACAGGATTCAACTTGTATATGTGACTGCTTCCGTTCACGCTCTTTCCCTTTTGGAGACAGGAGATCTCTTCAGCATATCTTTTCCTCTGACAAAACTGGATTATCTGCATTCAGCCTCCTCAATCTCTCCCAATGAGAGAAAGTCATTACAGAACTCAAACCTAGGATGAGCACATTTAGACAGAGCTGCTATTAGTTATGCAGGCTGGAAAGTGGTCTTGTTCTTCTTTGCGATGTAAGAGCAATGTTTTGAATCTCAAAATCCAACTCATCACCCTGACAAGACGAGTCCAGGATGAGGTACGATGAATCAAGGAATCCAATGGATGGGTGATCATGTGTGGGTGAGACAACACAGCAGCGGCACACATCGTGACTTCACGTCTTCAGGTTGAAAGTTTCCTGCAAGTTCTCTGGGTTAACAGGCCATTCTGTCTCTGGCTGTGTGTAAGGAATGCAGGACCAGATAAACCATTAGTCTACGCAGAAAAGATTCTGCCTTCATACCTCTGGAGGCAAGGTCTTGCAGGGTTATGCGTTGTATTCATATACCTCCACTGTGCGATATCCAGAAGACGTGAGAATCTCAGAACACTCGGTTCACACACAAAACACGAAAACCTCGTAGTTTTGTTATTGATGTATTTCAACACTGAGGTGCTGTCTGTCCAAAACATTGAGTCCAAAAGAGGTAGCCTCAGATCTCCTTCTCCTCCAAAGTCTGTCCATGCGAACTGCTAGCACAGGCCGCTGTCAATTCCATACGGGAATTGTGACTGGTTTTTAAAGGTGCCACCCTGGACTCCCCATTATGAAGGAACTGTGTGTTGCCTGTAAGAGACTGTTGTGCAGCAGCAATAGGTAACAATACACCATACCCCTTCTCACTCGCATCTGCAAAGTGTGTGCAACTGAGCAGTAGTTTTTCTCCAAATTTCAGTAGGTTTTAAAAGTCGTTTGATGCTGATGTTGTCCAACAGGGCAGTTCTTTACCCCACCTTTGCCACTCTTGAGCAACATCTGATGGAATAGCATCATCCCATCCAATCCCCCTCTTGACACAGAGACTTGAAGTATCCTTTTAGCTGTGAAAATGACAGGAGCAAGAACCCAGAGGGTCGTAGAAGGAGCTGACCATAGAAAGAATTTCTCCGGGTCCAATGGGCCTGCTGTTTGGGATGGAAGTTGGAGAACTTAAACGCATCTGACTGTAAACACCACCAAACTCCTAATGCTCGCTCAATAGGTAATAGGTCACAATCCAAATCTAGATTTTTAACTTCCTTAGCTCTCTCCTTCCTCAGGTATTACTGCCAGGACCCTGCGGCTATTACTTATCCACTTTGTTAAGTGGAAGCCTCCTTTGGCGCAGATGAGTCTGAGGTCTGTGTAAAGAGAGATTGCTTCCTCTTC